>NC_041011.1:32989091-33259091 GCF_004193775.1 Glycine soja
TTGTAGAACCAAGTGAGGAGTGATGTTGAGAGGATGAGAAGGCCTTTGATTAATATGTGGCAAGACATGAAGAGAGTTTTGAGAGAGAGATTTGTGTCATCCTATTATGGGAGAAACTTTCACAACAAGCTTCAAAGACTAACTCAAGGAAATAGGAGTGTGGATGAGTATTACAAAGAGATTGAGATTTCCTTGATTATGGCTCAAATTGAGGAGTCTCAAGAAACCACCAAAGCAAGGTTTTTGCATGGTCTTAATGGGGAGATCCAAGACATTGTAGAGTTACACCACTATGCCTTTTTGGAGGATTTCATTCATCAAGCTATCAAAGTGGAGCAATAATTAAAGAGGAAGCAAATATACAAGAAGTCCCCCTATGGCTCTTCAACTGGAAAAAAATAAAGAGACATTCAAGAAGAAGGGAGGATCTCCATTCAAATCTCATGAAAAAGGTGTTGCCCTTGGTAAAAATAATTCTAACCCTACTCCTACTTCTTCAAAGTCAAGTTCTATTAAATGTTTTAAGTGTTTAGGAAAGTGTCATATTGCCTTCCAATGTCCTAACAAAAGGACTATGGTTGTTGTTGGATCAAGTGGTCTCGGAATAATTAAGAAGGGGGGGTTGAATTAAATATAAGTGTGTCTTGAATAATTAAAAATTTATCCTTCTTAATGTTACTAGATTCAATTAGGCTTTACTACTAAGTTATGCGAAAGTAAAGAACAAATACAATAACTTAGACAAAAGTAAAGCGGAAATAAAAGATACACAACAGAAAATAAAGAATGTAGGGAAGAAGAAGACAAACACAAGATTTATACTGGTTCGGCCATAACCCGTCCCTACATCCAGTCCCCAAGCAACCACCGGTTCTTGAGATTTCCAATAACCTTGTAAAATCCTTTACAAGCAAAGATCCACAAGGGATGTACCCTCCCTTGTTCTCTTTGAACAACCAAGTGGATGTACGCTCTACTTGAACTGATCCACAAGAGATGTACCCTCTCTTGTTCTCAGTGTTACAACCCAAGTAGATGTACGCTCTACTTGTACCACAAAGGATGTACGCTCCAATTTGTTAAGACAAAGAATTCTTAGGCGATTAGTCCCTTGAATCTTTGTAAGGGGAAACAAAAGATATCTCAAGCGGTTAGTCCTTTGAAATCTTTTGTTTAAGGGAAAGGGAAGAATCAAAAGAATTCTCAAGCGGTTAGTCCTTTGAATCTTTTGTCAAGAGGGGGAAGGGAGAATCAAAAGAATTCTCAGGCGATTAGTCCTTTGAATCTTTTGGCAATAGGGAGAAGGGATGAAAAGATAGCACACTTTTGTTTTCTGCAAAATTTTCACTTGCAGAAAAACAAAGTTTTGAAACAAAGTTTAGAAAGCTTTTTGGCAAAGAAAAAGCAATGGGCAATGGTTAGAGAAAGATTGTGAAAAGGAATTGTTTGGAAGAATATATTATATATGTATTGAATGTGTGCCAAAGTCATGCTTTTATAGACTCTTCATGTTTGGTCAAAGAAACATTGGAAAAGTAATGACTTTTGAGAAAACCATGTTAAGAGTTATAACTCTTAACTTTTTCTTCAAAACTGTTCACTGGTAATCGATTACCACAAAGGTGTAATCGATTACACAATTCATTTTATGAAAAGTTGTGACTCTTCACAATTGGATTTGAATTCCAACGTTCAGATTCACTTGTAATCGATTACTAATATAGTGTAATCGATTACACTATTTGAAAATTATTTTGGAATGTTGTAAACCATTTGAAAACATTTTGAAAACTAAACTAGTCACTTGTAATTGATTACTAATAATTGGTAATCGATTACCAGAGAGTAATTGCTCTGGTAACTTAGAAAATTTGAGAAAATTCTTTTGTAAAACAAAACTGTGCTGTTTGCTTTTTGAAAAAATCTTTTAATACTTATCCCATATGAAGTCTTGACTTGTTGCTTCTTGATTTCTTCTCTTGAATCTTGAATCTTGGATTGGATTCTTGATGCTTGATCTTGAAGTCTTGAATCAATTACTTGGGCTTTTGGCATCATCAAAATTGCTTGGTTCATCATCATGAAGCTTGCTTCTACAATTGTGTTGGGTAATGGGAATATCACTATTGCATCTTCTTCTAACTCTTCTAGTTCATCTAGTGAAAGTGAATGTGATGTACAACCCCTGGAAGGTGATCTTTTGATGGTTAGGAGGTTAATGGGTAGTGTGTGTAAGGATGGAGATGAAACTCAAAGGGAGAACATTTTTCATACTAGGTGCATGGTCATGGGGAAAATATGCTCTTTGATCATTAATAGGGGGTAGTTGCACCAATGTAGCTAGCCAAAGATTGATTGAAAAGCTTGCTTTCAAAATTTCCCCTCACCCTAGGCCTTACAAACTACAATGGTTGAGTGAGAATATGGAGCTAGTTGTAGATAGACATGTTTTGATATGCTTCTTCATTGGAAAATGTGTTGATGAGATGTTGTTTGATGTAGTCCCCATGGAGGCTGGCCATCTCTTGGAAAGCCTTGGCAGTATGATAGGGATGTTGTCCATAATTGTGTCACAAAAAATTTTCATTTAAACATAAAGGGAAAAAGGTGACCCTCACACCTTTGTCTCCAAGTGAGGTTTGTGAGGATCAAACAAAAATGAGAGTGAAAAGAGAACAAGAGAGAAAAGAAGAGAAAAACAAAATTGATGAAAAGAGAGAGCGTGACAGGAGAGAAAAGAGTGGAGATAAAAAAAAAGAGTGAAACTGTAAAAAAAAAAAGGATGAAAATCAAGGAGAGAAAAATACAGAGCTTATTCATGAGAGAAAAAGAGGTGAAGAAAGTGATGCTAGCTAGGTAACCTATGTATTTACTAATGTCTCATGATTACAGTTTGTCTTCTATTGTTAGTTCTTTGCCTATAGATGTGGAAGAATTATTGAAGGAGTTTGGGGATGTCTTCCCCCAAAGACACCCATCATGGGTTACCTCCTTTGAGAGGGATAGAGCAGCAAATTGATCTCATGTCGGGAGCTTCCTTACCAAATAAGCCAACATATAGAAGCAATCTGAAAGAGACATAAGAGATCCAAAGGCAAGTGGATAACTTGATGGAAAAAGGATGGGTGAGAGAAAGCTTGAGACCATGTGATATGCCAATCGTCCTGATAAATCAAACTCTATCCCAAATTTTAAGGTACTTGGTAGGTAAGAATTTGAAAGCTTGGGACAAATGCCTACCTCATGCTGAATTTTCTTATAATAGGGTAGTAAACTCTACTATTTCTTATTCTCCTTTTGAGGTAGTTTATGGTTCTAGTCCATTGTTCCCTCTTGATTTGTTACCTTTGCCTAACACTTTTACTATGATGAATAGGGATGAACTTTCTAAACCCAACTTTGTTAAGAGTTTTCCTGAGAAGGTGAAAACACAAATTGAGAAAAAGGTTGAATAATTTTCTAGATATGCCAATAAGGGTAGAAAAAAGATGGGTTCACTTGAGAAAGAATAGGTTTACTTCCAAATGGAAATCTAAACTTCAAGAAAGGGGAGATCATCCTTTTCAAGTTTTAGAGTGCATAAACTATAATGCATATAAAATTGGTTTACTACTAGACTATGGTGTGAGCAATACTTTTAATGTTACTGACTTGACTCTTTGTGATGTAGGTACATTTGACATCAATTCAAGGGCAAATTCTTCCCAAGAAGGAGGGAATGATATAAGGCTATCCAAGGATGAAGAGTTTGACTTGGGTGGGATCAACATGGATGGACCAATCACTTGAGCAAGGAGTAAGATATTTCAAGAAGAACTTGGCGAGAGACTAAATTCTCTCATTGAGGAAAGAGAAGAAGAAGTAAATTTTAGCCAACTTTTAGAATAATATTTATTTTCGTTTTTAATTGTATTTTAGGCCAATTTTTTGACTTGTAATGGGATGCGACCTTTTATTGTTATTTTTAAGTCTTTTAATTATAAGATTTGTTATTGGGTCTTGGGCCTACTTTAGGGTTATAAATAAACTTCTTAAAACACTTTGTTGGCAGTTTTTGATGAAAGCTCATATTAGAGGTGGTTAAGAGAGTGCCTCTTTTACTTCTCTTGTGAAACCTTAGGTTCTTATCAAAAAAATTTATTCTTTATGGCAAATCATCTTCAACTTATCAATCTTGTAAGATTGTGGTGTTGTTCTTTTCATCTCCTTTTCTAATTTCACATCTTCCTTTTTATTTTGCCCGTTTCAGAGAGTCCCAAATAGGTTTCTCATGCTAAAAATTGGATTCACGAATTGTATGTTGTTACTGAGCTTATTCCTCAACCACAACTACCATATACACAACCATTACCGTACAACAATCTTAACCTCAATGATCCAATGTCTTCATACAATAACGTTGAAACACAAGACACCTTTGACATTTATACTTCATACACACAACTATTAATACTTCATACACACAACTATTATCCCAACATGATTCTTTTTTTGATGCCCAAAAAACCTCCTTTCACCAACAAAGTTATTATCCATCACAATATTTTACAACATCACCCCATCACAACAACCACAAACACAAACATCAAAACCAAATGAAGATTTCATCACTAATGAAGATCCCATCATACGATTTCACGAAGAAAACATCGATAATTTTAGTAAGCATGAGGATCAAGAGCTATTTCATCACAACAATGACCAAATCGATGACGAGGGTGTTATCGTACCAACGTCACCTTTATTGCAATATCATCAACCTAGGCATCAAGTGGAATTGAACCTCGACCATCTACCACAATACATTGATCACCACCATTTCGTTCCGCAACAAGACCGTGTACAACCACCAACTGGTGCACTTAAGGTTGGCATGACCTTCGATGAAAAAGCACAATGTATTCGAGCAATCAAAGAATGCAACATTAGATATCATTTTGACTGCAAACCAATATATTCTAACTAGAGAAGGCTAAACTTTGTGTGTAAATCACATGAAAATGGTTGTATATGAAGCTTAGGCGCATGCAATTCAAAGACACATGAGAAATGAATTATCAAGAGTATCAAAGGTCAGTATACTTGTCTCACGCCAATACTCATACAACATCATAGGCAACTCGATAAACACATCATAACACAGATCATCCAACCCATTGTCAAAATGAACCCAACATGTCTCCATCAAAATGTTGATTGTAGAGATAAAAACATTCATGAATTATACTCCATCCTACAAAAAGACATGGTTAGCAAAGCAAATAGTGTGGGAGATTATTCAAGGAAATTGGGAAGAATTGTATGTCAAACTACCAAAACTTTTGGTATCTTTGCAATCTTGTATTCTCGGGATTGTGGTTCCTAGTCAAACAAAATCCATGTAAGAGGGAGAAATGATAACTGGCAAAAAAGTGCCTAAACGTGTCTTTTGGTCATTTGGTCCATGCATTAATGGGTTTGCATACTGGAACCCATTGTACAAGTAGATGATTTACGTGAAGTATACTAGTATGTTATTGATAACTTACAACACAAGACGATGCTAACCATATCTTTTCGATTGCCTACGCCATTGTAGAAGAATTTGAGAAGACATGTTATTCCGCAGAGTAACATTTAAATTATTTCAAATAGGCACTGTTCGCTTCCGACAAGTGCACTAGATCGCGCAAGTAGTATAAAATGGTAAGAACCGAGTATCGAACTCTCGGGAAACTTGTGTTACTTGGTAAAGCTATTTTAGTAAATAGGTGTCTAGTGTGAAAAGAGATGTATTTATATGAACAGATGTGTAAACTAACTACTAAAAAGGGAAAATCACGTGAGAAATGATGCGTGAAGACAAGAAAGTGACACGTTGGTCTTCCTAGTAGGTGCATAATGCTCAAAGGATATTCTCTATTTAACAATGCTTATGTGTTCTATGGTGTCTCCTGAAATGCTAAACCCCGATTCCTCATGATAGTCTAGCCTAATCTTGATCAAGAATCGTCCGCAGATTCCTCTTGTTGGACTAAACTCAACCATGATCGTATTAAGATAAACATACAACAACTAGGTTACCGTACCCCAATTCCTCATGAAAATACGACAAACTAGCCCTATCCTATCAAGTTCGAAGAATCAGACCAGTTTCCACTGTTGAATGATCCTAAAAACACATACATCTACGTGATGAAGGCAAAAGCATGGTAGAATGAAGTTCTGATAGTACAGTGAACACACAAAACATCATTAAATAGAAAAAAGGATATTTACATCAAGTACCTACAAGGAAGATCCAACAGAGGATTTAGCTTTCCATAATTGGGAAGCTTCCTTTACAACAAAGAAAAGAGAAAGATGAAAGATTGCAGAAATACAAGTGGTGGGGATGTCTCCTCCACCTCTAGGACCTCTCAATCGCTCATAAACTCAGCTCACGCTCTCAGGACAACTTCCTTTTCCAGCTCTGGTCTCTGCAGATCTTCACACAACAAAATCTCTCAAACTCTCTGGAATTTGGACCTCTCTCTCTAGACCTGAAGACATGCAAGAGCTCCTCAAGAAAAATAGCCAAACTCCCTTTCTAAATCTGATTTCAGGCTTAAATAGGTGGCTTTGTTCGTGCTCGTGCGCTTAGCACGACTCTGATCCGCTCAGCGCACATTAGTGAATATCGGCTTAGCGCATGCTTTTCTCGCTCAGCAGATGGATTGAAGCGGTATGCTTAGCGGGATGACCATTCGCTTAGCGAACATGCACAACTCATCCTTTTTCCATATTCTTCCTCGCACTCAGCTGAGGAGGGTTGCGCTTAGCGGATGGCTCGCTAAGCTAGCAGATTAGTTTAGCGAGAAGGTGAAAATCAGCACTTCACAAACTTGCCTAAATAACCTGAAATTGAGAGAAAATGATTATTAAACACACAAAATAGAATTACTAAGTATTTATTACCTATCTTTAACTAAAAGAACTTATAACACTATAAAATAACCATAAATTGGAGGAGTTTGATACAATTTACACAAGTTTTAAACACAAAAGTTAGTCGTATTCACCGACTAATAGGCACCCCTCCATCATAAGTGCCTACAACAACCCTAATAACTTATGGGTTAGGAACACATGCATGTGCCACATTATACAAACCCAAACTACAAACATTTGAATAAACCACTCATGTAGGTTGGGGAGAATCTTCAATATTTTATTTTTTCATTAAACTATATTTTAATTCAAATTTCATAACATATTAAATTGGTTGAATACTTATAGGATACGCATACACAAAGAATATGCATTGGCAACATCTCCTGGATATTTGTATGAATAAGCCAAATGCAGCTGAATGGCTTGATCATTTACCCAAAAAATATTGGCTACAATGCTTCGATGAAGAGAAACATTGAGGACATATGACTCCAAATTTGTCTGAGTCGATTAATTTCATGTCTAAAGGCACAAGATATTTGTTGGTTGGTTAGTTTAGGAGATGTACTTTAAGACTACAGAACTTTTGGCTATTAGAGGCCGACAAACCCATACAATGATCAACTCCAACTCACATTATTTTGAAGTCGTCTCTAAGGCAATTAGTAACGGTCGGTAGGAGGAATCAAATATGCACATTGTTAATAAATTTGAAAAACACAATCACACATTTATTGTAATAGAGACCACTTTGAAGGTTTAGGGTCATGTTACAATCTCAAAAATTGTGATTGTGGATGAATATCATGCTAAACATTTACCTGTGTTCTAAGGTAATTGTTGTTTGTAAATATGTCAATGTTAATACCATGAACTATGTGCCGCCAACACATCTACGACAACTCCTTTGGTTTACTGTCACACGAATTAATGTGGCAAGAAGTGCAAACGGTCATCTTTTTAAATCGCATTCCTCCGAGAATGAACGAAAAATTGAATGGGATACCAGAAAAAAAAAAAGTGAAATTTATCTTTAACAAGGCCATAACATAAAAAATTATCCCAATATACCTTATCTTTAGCTTTTAGTTAATAAATATTATTGTTTATGTATTTTATTTATAATGTAATGTACTATGGTATAAATTAATTATTATTAAACCAAAAATATTATCAATTTTTTAAAACTAAATCATATAAGAAAAAAAATATATTTAATAAAATAATTTTTATAAAAAAATATAATATTTTAAAAAATAAAGTTAGAAAGTTGGGCACTGAATTCCCAACTTCTTAACTTCGTTAAAAAATATTTTTTAAACAAAATTTAAAAAAAAAAATAGCACAGGTTGAGAAGTTGAGATGATCAAATCCAACTTCTCACCAACATTAAAAAGAAGTACACTTCAAACATTTCTTTTAAGTATGGTGTATGACATTTCTTTTAAGATCGATATACTTTGAGAAATTAGAGGAGAGAGAAGGTGTAATTGGGTAAAAACAAAGATTGTTGGCCTTCAAATTACTAAATATCTGGTTGAACTTGTCCAAGATGAATTGGAATGACTACTTAGAGGCTTTAAAGTTTAAAGTCTTAATACATATAATATTGTAAAAAAAAATGCATATACTATCTATTTATGAAATTTATTAATTTTTACATCTTTATTATATTTAATATAAATGTGTTAACAAGTTATATTAATAATATATTTTTAAGATATTATTTAGTTATATCTTAGTCATGTATTCATGTTAAAAATAAGACTGTGTATATTAACAACAACAACAACAACAACGCCTTATCCCACTAGGTGGGGTCGGCTACATGGATCAACTTCCGCCATAATGTTCTATCAAGTACCATACTTCTATCCAAACCATTAATTTCGAGATCCTTTTTTATAACCTCTCTTATAGTCTTTTTGGGTCTTCCTCTGCCTCGAATTGTTTGTCTTCTCTCCATCTGGTCTACTCTCCTTACTACAGAGTCTACCGGTCTTCTCTCTACATGCCCAAACCACCTAAGTCTATTTTCCACCATCTTCTCTACAATAGGCGCTACTCCAACCCTCTCTTTAATAGCTTCGTTTCTAATTTTATCCTGTCGAGTCTTACCACACATCCACCGCAACATCCTCATCTCCGCTACACCTACTTTATTCTCATGTTGGCTCTTGACCGCCCAACATTCTGTTCCGTACAAAATCGCCGGTCTTACCGCAGTCCGATAAAACTTTCCCTTTAGCTTGATCGGTACCTTTGCATCACATAACACCCCCGATGCTTTTCTCCATTTCATCCATCCCGCTTGAATGCGATGATTCACATCCCCTTCAATTTCCCCATCATCCTGTATTACAGACCCAAGATATTTAAACCGTGTGACTTGAGGGATAATATGGTCTCCTATTTTCACCTCTGAGTTAGAAACCCTCCTTCTTTTGTTGAACTTACATTCCATATACTCCGATTTGCTTCTGCTTAGGCGAAAGCCATGTGTTTCTAGAGCTCGTCTCCAAGTTTCCAACCTCTCATTCAACTCCTCCCTCGACTCTCCAAGGAGGACTATGTCATCTGCAAAAAGCATGCATCTCGGCGCTATCTCTTGGATTTGTTCCGTGAGGACATCCAGAATTAAGGTAAAAAGGTAGGGGCTAAGGGTTGACCCTTGATGTAAACCAATTGTGATGGGAAAATCGTCTGACTCTCCACCCTGTGTCCTAACACTAGTCGATACCCTATCATACATATCTTGGATAGCTCGAATATATGCAACCCTAACCCCTTTCTTCTCTAGAGTTTTCCACAAAATCTCTCTAGGCACTCTATCATACGCTTTCTCCAAGTCAATAAAAATCAAGTGCAAGTCTTGTTGGGCCATGCGATATTGCTCCATCACCCGCCGTAATAAATAAATCGCTTCCATGGTCGACCTTCCCAGCATGAAACCAAATTGATTCTCAGTAACTTGAGTCTCCTTTCTTAATCTCCGTTCGATCACTCTTTCCCATAATTTCATGGCATGACTCATGAGCTTGATTCCCCTATAATTTGCACAATTTTGTATATCCCCCTTGTTCTTATAGATTGGCACTAACGTGCTTCTCCTCCATTCCTCCGGCATGCGTTTTGACCTCATAATTTCGTTAAAGAGTTCGGTGAGCCACTCAAGACCTCTATCTCCAAGAGTTTTCCATACTTCAATAGGTATGTTGTCTGGCCCCACCGCCTTACCATTACTCATTCTTTTCAACGCTTCCTTTACTTCCTGTTTCTGAATCCGACGATAGTACTTATAGTTCCGGTCCTCTTCTCTTGTGTCTAGACTGCTAGAGTCATATCCATATCCATCATTAAATAAGTTGTGGAAATACGCCTTCCACCTTTCCTTGATATCTTTTTCATGCACTAAAACTTTGCCTTCTTCATCCTTAACACACTTTACTTGATCCAAATCTCTAGTCTTCCTCTCTCTACCCTTAGCAAGACTGTGTATATTAGAAGAAAGAAAACCCCTTTATTTAGTTACTTTATAAGAACAAATGTACTACTAAATATCTTACACCTACCTAAGGTTCATATCTTTCACAGCATAGTTACCTCCTTACCAGTGGATAGAGTATGAGGTTCGGATACTGCTACTACGACAAACGCCAATAACAATGGAACCTCTCTCATTCTCCACCTCGCACTTATCCATTCCCACCAAAACCACCCTTTTCTCCCCCAAACACCATCCTCCCTCCGCCTCTGCCGCCACCACCACCGTATCCTTCTCCCACAAACCACCGTCAGACTCCAACAGCGCTGCCACCCCTCGCCGCCCCTCCAAACCCCCCAAAGCCACACCAATAACTCCTCCCTCAAACCCTCTCGCTAACAAGCTATGGCTCACAAGCAAACTCTCCCCTCCTCCTCCTCCTCCGCCACCGCCACCGCCACCACCGGAAATTGACACCGAAACCAAAAAAGAGAGCGGCGGTGAAGGCGCGGATTCTGATTCCCGGAATTTCGATTTCCGGCAGCCGGGGAAGATCTTCGTGGGGAACCTGCCGGCGTGGGTGAAGAAGCCGCAGGTGGCGGAATTCTTCCGGCAGTTCGGCCCCATACGTAGCGTGATTCTGTTCAAGGGCCACCACGACACGGAGCGGAGCGCGGGGTTTGCCTTCGTCATCTACGACGGCGGCGAGGGGGACGAGACGAAGGCGGACAAGGCGGCGATGAGGGCGGTGGAGTTCGACGGCGTCGAGTTCCATGGGAGGGTGCTGACAGTGAAGCTCGACGACGGGAAGAAGATGCGGGAGAGGAGTGAAGAGAGGGCGCGCTGGCTGCAAGGGAATGGTGGTGATAAGGGAGAGTACCCGTCCACGAGGCACAAGGAGAGGGACGGGTCCAGGAAGAGCTTCCAGAAGGTTCTGGAAACCCAGCCAGAGAATTGGCAGGCCGTTGTGACCGCCTTCGAGAGAATTAAGAAGGTTCATTATCTTGTTCTATATGCTATTCTTATATTAGTTGTTGCTTCTATTAACTCTTTACTCTGTTTAGAAGGGTTGCTTGTGTAGTTTTTCATATAGTAGAGAAGTAGTTAGTAGGTAGAGTCTTTTTTTTTTGTCTACACCACGAGTATCTTCTACTGGAGGCAATCCTGTTTGAGCCGGATAGGACCACTATGGGCGACAAAACTCTCCCTTCAAGTATTTAATGTAGCTGCGTACCCAGGACTTGAACCTGAGATCGGTAAAGCTAGAGTTTGGTTGGATAAACTTCTCTCTAACTACTAATCTTAGAAGAAAATAAGAAAAAAAATGAAATATGTCACTAGCTAAAATTAGCTTATGCACAAGTTAAAAATCGGATTTTGGAGAAGCTTTCTACTAATTATCTTATGCACAAGTTAAAAATCAGATTTTGCAGAAGCTAATATGAGAGAGTTTCTACAAATTAGCTTATGTATGAGTTAAAAATCAGGTTTTGGAAAAGCTAATATCAGAGAGTTTTTACAAATTATCTTATGCATAAGCTAATTTTAACGTATGGAAAAGCTAATTTTAGTTTTCCTTCTTATTTTCTTCCCCTATAAGTTGTTATGGAGAAGCTTGTCTAGTGGAAGCTTATGATTGAAGGGCATTTGGTTTGATTTTTTTTCTTTCTATTTTCTGAATTCTGGTTTTATTTTATTTCTTGCTTTCTGAAGTTTAATCAGAAAACAGTGAATGAAAGCATAAAATAAGGAAAAGTAGTTTTCACTGTTTCCAATACATACTTCTGTAAACAAGAAATGAAGTTAATTTTTGGTTTTTACCTTAATAACAACATCGGTGAGACATTGCTATAAGTCATTAAAACGAGGGGGCACAAATATGATGTTTGGAAATTAAAGAGAAAATTTGAAGCCATAGAAGTTGTTTTGTGGAAAACTTGAACTGTTTGGCCTCTGTTTCACCATTACTGAAGAGCAATGGATAAGAGTTGGGGATTTTTTATTTTTCTAGTTGAGGGTGGGGGGCGTTTGAAGAGAAAGGACTCCAGAGGGCAACTAGACAAGATAGATGACAGGTTTCTCGATTTTCTTAGGTTGCACTAGTTTATTTGTTGCATGCTAATGTATGCAGCAGTATGTGTCGCCAAAGCTATTGTGAACATAAATCTCTGAGATAAGGGAGTAACACATTATGATAAATGTTCTTTTGTTGTCATTAGTTAAAAATTCTTGTTTACATTGTATTATTATTGAAGAGGGCATCAAAAACTATGGCAAATTAGAAATAATGATTATTAAGTTTTGGTATTTTTGTGTGAAGAAAATAAGATCTTTGTTTTAGGTCAGAGCCAGTGGTAGATTTATGATAATACTTCCTTTTATTTTGCAAAAAGGAAGTGACATCTTTTTTTGCATACACGTAGATGGCTGAATGAAAATTTTTAATGCGCACCTGAGAGTTCTGTGTTTATCTTTTGTAATTTTAATTATAAGTAATAAGTAATTGTTCTTTGATTCATTTTGTTGTTATTAATTTTCCAGCCTGCTAGAAAAGAATATGGCTTGATGGTTAAATATTATGCACGACGAGGGGATATGCATCATGCACGCCAAACATTTGAGAGTATGCAAGCAAGAGGAATAGAGCCATCTTCACATGTGTACAGTAGGTACGTTCTTTATACAAAATCATCTGTATTAGAGGTGTGGTATAATTTTAACATCTGCTAAAATTGTTTTTACTTTTAACCTAAGGCAACATTCTGATTGGTGTGTGTTGTCATTTCAGAGATGAACATGTGAATGAATTGACTTTTCTTTGTAAAGTTGAATATTATTGATCGGGGAAAAATATTTAACTGTCGAGTTTCTGTTCTTTCAAATGTTTACCATTCAAAAGAAGTCCTCTTTAAACTTGTTCTTTCATTTTTCTCTCTCCTCCTTGGTGTTTAACTCAAGGATTCTGATAGATAGGAACAACATCAGATCACATTTCTCTATAGCCACTTATATCACTTCTCTGTAACTTACAACAGAATTTTCCCACTGGTTGTGCTGGCAGTTAGTTACCCCAAGTCGTGCCAATTTTCTCGCCCAATTGGGACTATGATCCCCTACAATTCTTCCTCACATACACTGTCACAATACAAGGGTTTTTAGCATTCTTTAGGGATTCTGTTTGGTATTCTGTATTTTTTGTTTTTCCATTTTTATTTTGTTCTTTGGTTTAAGGAGAATATTATCCCCATCTTACAGTTTTTTTTCCTTCAAAATTAAATCTCTTTTATGAAAAAAGAAAAAGCACTATGACTATTGTTTCTTCTGACTTTAATAATTAATACATGTTAAATGTTTGCAGTCTTATTCATGCTTATGCAGTTGGTAGAGACATGGAAGAAGCTTTACATTGTGTTAGAAAGATGAAGGAGGAGGGAATTGAAATGACTATAGTGACATACAGTATAATTGTGGGAGGATTCGCTAAAATGGGCAAGGCTGAGTAAGTAAACCAGATAAATTCCCCGTTACTGTATCCTTTTATTAGAAGTATTGTTTGTACTTGTTAGTTTTTTTTTTTTCTTTCTTTTGTTCATATACCAACTCAAAAGATTAAGCTATTAAGTGAACCTATACAAATGGTTTCTGTCTCTAACTCATCCCATTAACTTGGGATTGATGTTTGGCTAATATACATGCCCACTTTAATTGTGCTGTTTTTTTAAAATTTTTATAATAATTTCATAAAGAATGTAGCCAGCAAGGATTCAATTTGTACTACTTGGTTATAGAACTTTGATACCATGCCAAAGGGAAAAATTGAAAGGTGTCCAGATTGATTTTTATGCGGCTAGCGTAGACTTTCATTTTGGTTCCAGACTTCCAGTTCAATGCACTGGGGTAAATCTTTTAAGTTTAAAGGATAGTTGACACCAGTTTTTCTGGAAAAGCATACGGTTGCGGCAGAAAATTGGAAATGAAGATGTTTGGGTTATATAGATAAAAAGAAAATACTTTGTATTTATTGTCTAACAGAAAACCTGAATCCAAACAATAAACAAAAATTTCAAAACTGATAATGCCAGAATGGAATCCTAGCAACTGATTGCCACTGAACTTTAGAAGTGGAATGCCAATTTTTCCTGCTTATAAGGAAGCCAAAAACCTGCACACTTTATTGTAAAAATTAATTATCTAGGTTAGATTCCATTATTAACTACCTCATTTATTTAGCTCTTCTATTCTCCTTTTTAATAAAAATATGGAAAATAAACTAATAAAGTTGCATCAGTCACTGGAGATCAATTGATCTTCTGAACTCCCAACCACCAAAGTGCAAAGTGCACTGCTATAGCTGGGTTTTGTTTTTTTTTCTCTTACTAAAGTAATTGAATATTTGGTTTTGCTGGTTTGTTCACTTCTGGTTTTTCATACTTAAATAACCCCACTCTCACGATTTCTCTATTCTCTTCCCTGTGCTGGTGTGAAAGTTTTGATCTTTGATATTGGGAAATAATTTGAGGGCCAGTTCATAAATGAGTGAAGAGTAAAGCATCAGTTTGTATCATGGAGATAACTATTTGATGTTGCTTTGGAAGTGCTGCAGATCATTGGTTTAAGGAGGCCAAAGAGAAGCTCCCATCTTTAAATGCTGTCACTTATGGGAGCATAATTTATGCGCACTGGTGAGCATTCATATTTCTTTTAAGGGTTCATTTTTATTTCTATGATATGATTCAAGACCTTTATTTGTCATATGTTGCAAGTATTGGATAGATCATTATTACTAAATGGAGAATTGTCTTCCAAATTTACTTGTGTCATTTCCTTCTTTTTTCCTTTGTGTAATGTTTAGCTGGGAAATAAAAAATTAATATAAGTATCAATGTTTGCCAAGACAAAAAAAATTTCCTCTCAAGTTGTTAATTAAATCAATATTAGGTTAAAATTTAAACAAATTAACCACTCAATTATTGACTGACATAGTTAATCTGTTAATGTTTTTATCTATTATTGTAACCTAGATTTCTGTTTTTGTAAGTTTCCAATTTTTGTCAATGTGCAAATAATTGTCATTTCTTTTCAATTTTCTTCTTGTTTTTGATATCCTGTTGCATTTTACAGTCAAACATGCAATATGGATCGAGCTGAAGCCTTGGTGAGGGAGATGGAAGTACAAGGGATAGATGCTCCCATTGACATATATCATACCATGATGGATGGTTATACAATGATTGGTAATGAAGAGAAATGTTTGATTGTGTTTGACAGACTTAAGGTATTGCTCGTTCATAGTTTTATCATCATCATCACTATTACTATAGTCTTTCTAGTTTCTAGTTTTGGCATGCTATGTGCTCATTGTGTTGTCATCAATTTTATCTTTTAAAAGAAAATGTCCCACTCCATGCGAACATCGAATAGCATAGGGGGACTTAAACATAAATTTCTAACATAAAAATTCCAGATTGTATGTAGGATTCTCTTTCAAAGAGCAAAGTCCGTCCTGTGCTTTTTGCCTGTACACTAGCTTTGCTCCTACGGTCCTCCTACCCACTGCTTACACGTATCTTTCAAGCTAACATTAATGCTTCAGTGGTTTTGTTCATATCCTCAACATGATTTTCTTTGCACTGCAGCTATCATCTCTGTTTCTCAACATTTGCAGTATCCAATCAATGATCTTTTAGGACCTGATCTCTCTCTAGAAATCTCCCAGTCATGCATTGTCCACACTCTCCAGCTGGTTTTTATGTCAGCGTGTCATGGCTCATCTTCAGCCACCTTAGCTGGCAACCATATAGATAATCTCACCTCCCCATTATCTGCATGTCCGTCAACCTTTCACTTGGTTATTTCAGCCACTCTTCCACCTTGGTTTGCCCTGTTTGGCAGTGTGTTTGTCTTCTCATGTCCCCTTATTTGGTTTCTTTCAGTGTGGTTAAACGGAGGAGCTATGGCCACCATGTCGGTTTTTTTTTTGCCAACCGCCATAGGCAATTTTTGAAGGGAGACTTGCTATGGCGGCACCGTAGACCACAATGGCGTGTTATATGACAGAATTTTGGCCTTCCACTGTGTTCTGCCATCTGCCATCGATAACACTTCCTTTCTCGTCTGTATGGCCCTGTTCCATTGCTTCTGTTTTGCTTCATCTTATTTATTTTGCCACGAATTAGCTTATTCCTGAGTGGGTTGCTACTTGCAACACTTCTTCCACTTTTTTGAATTTCCTTTTCCTCTGCCTTGTACTGTTTGTATTACAGTTGTCTATTTGGCTATGGGTTGCTGTAGTCTTGGCTACATTTGTCTGTTTAGCTCAGTTATGATGCTTGTTGTGTTGTTCTCTTCCAGCTGCTAGCTTTTGACTGAGGCAATTCAAGCTGTTTTTGAACTAATTCTTGAGAGATTAATTTTTGCATTTTACCAACTTTTTTTTTAAAGGAAATTTATCTTTCTCACTCTGCAGATATTAGTAGTATTTTTGTAATATTTGTAGTTTTTTAAAAGAAAAGGTGGTAAGTAATTTCCAATTGTTTATTATAGTCTAGAGTTCATGCATAAAGTATATAGTATCTCTCTTTACGTTTTGGTTGTTAGCCTGAGTATCTCTGTTTTTGTTTGAAATTTGTTCCCTTTTTGTTAATTTAGCATGTGCTATATTACTCTCATAGTCAGCTTGATTTATTTGGATATGGTATCTAAAACTGTTGTGATTATTGCACTCAACATTGAATGACACTAACTTTTAATTGTTTTGATGAAGGAATGTGGTTTCTCTCCCTCAGTTATCAGCTATGGTTGTCTTATTAATCTTTACACCAAGGTAAGATATATTTCACATGTGACATTAATTTGGTCATATATGCTATCCTGTTCATTTATCCCATTCAGTAGATACTATTGAAGTTCCTATCATGTAGATCAGACCAATAAATTCACATTATTTAAGTATCCTTTGTATTAAGATTAATATCAATTTCAAATATATGAAAATATGAATTATTTGATGTTTTTTCAAATTGTGAAAGATCAAGATGATGGACAGTTACAATTCAATGGTTGTTCTGACAAGGATTATATTCTATAAAAGGTTAGGGTGGTATAAGTTTGTCAATTCTTGAACCTGTGCCATTTGATCCTCCTTCCTCAACTACAATTGCATACTATGCACTTCTGATGTTGTTAATGTTCAATAGATTTCTTTAGTAATGCATATAGGAATGATAAACAAGTCTAAAAAAAAAGGGAATAAGCCACTAGGATTGGGCTCGTGGTGAGGGTTTGAATAGTTGACAAGAGCTCTCAGATTTAAACATCAAATGTCTTTGCTGCCAATTTGAAAAAAAGTTGCTCATCCTCAGAAAAATAAGTCTCTGTTATCAATTCTTAATCCTCACTTTTGATCCTTGCACTCTGTTATGGGCATGATTAGTTTTCTTTATTGTGAATTCTTTTCTTGATTGAATGATAATGTATTGAAATTCAGAACCAAATTCCCTTAGAAACACATGAAATTAATATTTGAAAGACTATTTATTTGCAGCTAATAAACTGTCCTTTATGTCCCAAGGTTATAAGAGGCAGATTGAGTTACTGATTTTTCTTTCATTTAATCCTAAAGGCCTCTTGTTTCTTGTTATATGATGTGCTCCTTCATTTATTTCTTTTATTGAAACTGCTTGCTTAATGCTTACTTTTGGCTACCTTAATTTTAGGATGTGGGGAAATTAATTTTGGTCAAACAAACTATTGGAAAAAAACCCAAGTCTCACATCGGCTTGAGTGCCAAGAAAGAGTATATAAGTGGTGGATAACCCTCACCCCATGAGTTAGCTTTTGGGATTGAGTTAGGTTCAAATTCACATTCTAAGATGATATTAGAACCTATCCTAGATCCATCAAAAGGGTCATCCATCATATTATCCACGCATCAAGCCCAAAAGTGTTGGGTGTGAGGGGGTATATTGGGAAAAGCTCAAGTCCCACATCGGCTAGAGATAGTGTCAAGATAGAGTATATAAGTAGTGGATAACCCTCACCCTATGAGCTAGCTTTTAGGGTTGAGTTAGGCTTAAATTCATATTCTAAGACAAACAAATGTATGTGCCACCAGTAATTCTGGCCTGTTGACACCACTCTGTTTTGTCTTCTTTTTCAGATAGGAAAAGTTTCCAAAGCATTGCAGATTAGCAAAATGATGAAAATGTCTGGCATAAAACATAACATGAAGACGTACTCTATGTTGATCAATGGATTCTTGAAGTTGAAAGATTGGGCTAATGCATTCTCCGTTTTTGAAGACTTTACTAAAGATGGTTTGAAGCCTGATGTAGTACTATACAATAACATTATAACAGCTTTTTGTGGGATGAGTAACATGGATCGTGCCATTTGTATGGTGAAGCAAATGCAGAAGGAGCGGTATAGACCTACTACACGCACATTTTTGCCCATTATACATGGTTTTGCTAGAGCTGGGGAGATGAGGAGAGCCCTGGAGATCTTTGATATGATGAGGAGGAGTGGTTGCATTCCCACTGTACACACATATAATGCTCTTATTCTTGGCCTTGTTGAGAAGCGTAAGGTAATCTGTGGTTGACAAACAATTGGTAATTAAAATACACAAATGACATGTCTTGGTTCTTATTTCTCTTATCTTTTGTTTGCTTATGTATATGATTTTCAAAAGTGCAAATGAATCTAAAGAGCTAATTTCTTTTCTAGCAGGCTGAAAAAATAATAACAACAAAATGAATCAAAGAACAATTACTTATAATTAAAATTACAAAAAGATAAACACAGAACTCACAGGTGTGCATTAAAAATTTTCATGCAGCCATCTATGTGTATGCAAAAAAAAAATGTCACTTCCTTTTTTCAAAATAAAAGGAAGTATTATTATAAATCTACAACTGGCTCAGACCTAAAACAAAGATCTTATTTTCTTTTCTTTCACACAAAAATACCAAATCTTAATAATCATTATTTCTAATTTGCCATAGTTTTTTATGCCCTCTTCGATAATAATACGATGTAAACAAGAATTTTTAATTAATGACAACAAAAGAACATTTATCATAATGTGTTACTCCCTTATCTCAGAGATTTATGTTCACAATAGCTTTGGCGACCTTAAACACGTTGCATACATTAGCATGCAACAAATCAGAAAAAACAGACTAGTGCAACCAAAGAAAATCAAGAAACCTGTCATCTATCTTGTCTAGTTGCCCTCTGGAGTCCTACCTCTTCAAACATCCCCCCACCCTCAACTAGAAAAATACAAAAAGCCCCACCTCTTATCAATTGCTCTTCAGTAATGGTGAAACAGAGGCCAAACAGTAAATTTCAGTAAATTAAATAAGGGTTAAATAAGTTTTTGATGCTTGTAGAATTTCAAATTTTGGGTTTTGATCCCTATAATTTACCCCCCATTTTTAGTCCCTCATTCATTTGTATTGCTCATAATTAGTCTCTATGGGGTTAAATATTTGCCTTTTTGTTGCTCAGGCAAAAAAAATTATAGGGACTAAAACCCGAAATCTGAAATTCTATGGGGACCAAAATCTTATTTGACCCATTAAATGATAGAGAGAGAAAATGAGAGAGAAACCGAGAGAGAGAAAGAGAGAGAAACTGAGTGAGGTAAACACAGACAAACAGAGAGAGAGAGAAAGGAGCCAGAGAGAGAATGAGAGACAGGGGGGGAGCGTTTGATCAACACAGTGAGACACACAAGGCGCAACCGCGGGAGACACTTAGAGAGAGGACGACGAGGATGTGCAAGGAGTTGGAGCAATGTACGGGGAAGGTACAGCAAGGAACAATTGCGTAACAGAGATGGAAGGAGAAGCAGCAGAGTAGTGGAATATGATCACCATAGAAATGTGGCAGTGAAGTGGAATACTGAACACGAGGATAACACCGACTATACTACCAACCATGGAGAATGGGTGAAGGTATCTCACAGGAGAAGTAGGAAAGGGTCGGAGAATGGAGGTCGACAAACTATGAGGGGAGATCAACAGCCAGATAGATATATGACGTGGAGAGACAAGGAACATGTCACGACGTTCTACTTTTCAAGATTCCCGGAGGAGATAAGGGAGAGTGATCTGTGGAAGCTTTTCCAGAAATGGGGTAGAGTGAGGGAAGTTTTTATTCCCAGATATAGAAACAAGGTGGGGCACAGGTTCGGCTTCGTCAGGTTCATAGAAGTGGTGGACGAGAGGAGGCTGGAACGGCAACTGGACAACAATATTTTCATTGGCGGAATGAAATTGTTTGTCAACAGTCCAAAGTTCGACAGGGGAAAGATGTTTCAAACAAACCTGTATGAAGAAGACATCCAGAAAGAGGGGAAACCCCAGGTGAAGCTCATAGGGAAGCAGCACGCTTATAAGAAAGAACCAGGCTTTGGCCGTAGACAACGGTCCTACGTGGAGGTGGCTAAGGAAGCGACAACGGGGGAAGGAAGTTCTTATATGGTGATAGGAGACGCTCAAGGTATTAAAGGGGATAGACAGAGAAAGATGGTTTTAAGCCCAACCAGAGAGGACAAAGAATGGCTTCAAAGGGCATGGGTCGGGAGATTGAAGAATAGAGGTATGTTCGAAAGATTGGAGGAGGAGTTAAAGTGGACGTTTGAACATGAAGTTCAACCATGTTACTGGGTGGATGACTGGGTGATTCTCCCATACCTGGATGACATTAAGGCGAAACATATGATCAACGAGGAGCGGAAGCACGGATCTTCACCAATATCGGAGCTCCAGAAATGGTCACCGGACATTAAACCTGACCACAGACTCACTTGGGTCCTGCTATGGGGTTTACCGCCGGCTGTGTGGAAACCGGAGTACATGGCGACGGCCTTGACGGATATTGGTGAGATGGTGGAGGTTGACGCATATGTGGAGGACCGGAAAAGGATGGACGTTGCTAGAATCCTCGTGCGAACCAAACGGGGTCTGGGTTTTCAGGAGAACGTGCGGGCTACCATCGAAGGGGAGGATTTTGATCTCAAGGTGGTGGAGGACCTGAGCAGGATAGGGGCGCCTCCGAAGTGTTGTCGGAATAATAGCTGGTTCCCACCATCCCCTCTTTCGACTCTGCCAAACACTCCTTGTTTTGTCGGTGACGGCTCCGATGACTCAGACGGTGGTGCCGAAGACGTGAACGGCGGGCCTTCCAATCTTTGGGAGGATATCCGTCAATCTCAAGCTCGCTGTGACCACTGGGTACAAGCCCTCGGTCACTCCACTTTGGACCGGTCCGATAGCGTTTCGGAGGACGTGGACCAATCAATGGTGAACAAGGGAGAGAGCCTCGTTGGCGCTTGTTCTGGTGCAGATTTCGAACCCCACAACGGTCGGCTTACCCAGAGTGGTAATGGTCTTCTTACAAGGGATGAAAGGCAAAAAATGGCTTGCATGCAGATAGAAAAGTCAGCAGAGAAAAAGATATATGCAGACGAGAGGCAGAAGGGTCAGATTCCTAACGAAAATATGGAAAGCTTAGACATAGACCCAGTGGGGGGCAAGAAGATGGTTTGTTCGTTGGAGGAGGCTCAAGAGACTGGGTATGACAGGTCTGCAAAAAACAAAGGCGTGGTCAACGCTTATTCTGGTTTACATGTTTCAAAGGAAGATGTAGGAGTTTTGGGCCAGAAGCAAATAGGCCCAAGTATATCTGCCACAAAGGTCTATGTTAGAAGAAAGGTGGTGTCGCCCAGTTACAAATATAGACAATACGTTGTCAAACAATGGAGAGTTATTAGAAAGGCAGTGTGCTTTAGTAAAGGTTTTGGGCCTGAACCACGGTGATGATGATATGAAGTTAAAGGAGAGTATGTTGGAAATGGACATCAGAGACAATAAGATGGCAGCTAAGATGGGTATTCATAAACAGCAGATATGATTATTTTATCTTACAACTCAAGAGGTATGGGGAGGGGGTGTAAATGGGCAGCCATTAGACGGATCATTTCAAAATTTAAGGTGGATATTGCGTGTTTTCAAGAAACTAAAAAAGAGAGTTTTACTAAGGTTATTTGTCAGTCTCTTTGGGGGGATGCAGATGTTTCATGGGACTTTGTTCCTTCAACTCAAGCTGCTGGTGGGTTACTGTGCTTATGGAACAATTCTCTCTTTGAGGTGGAAAGGAGGGTGAAAGACAGCAATTTCCTGATGCTTGAAGGAACTTGGCTTCATAACAATCAGAAGATATTTCTTGTTAATATTTATGCACCCTGCGATTCTGTTGGGAAGAGAGCCCTTTGGGATAACCTGAAACAGTTTAAAGCTTCTAATCCTCCTGGAGTTTGGTGTTTTTTGGGAGACTTTAACAGCATTAGAAGTCAGCAAGAAAGACTTAGTTCCTCCCAAAGTGTTCCAGATCACATGGGTATTTCAGATTTTAACCAATGGATCCAGGATATGGAGATTCAGGAGGTTAAGAGTGCTGGGAGTACCTTCACATGGATCAGACCCAATGGTAGTGTGAAGAGTAGGCTTGATAGGTTCCTGGTTTCTGACCAGTGGTTATCTACCTGGCCTGATAGCTGCCAACATGTCCTTCCAAGGGACCTTTCTGATCACTGCCCAACTATTCTGCAGACCAAGATGGTGGATTGGGGTCCTAAGCCATTTAAGGTTGCTGATTGGTGGATTAATCAGAAAGGGTATCATAAACTAGTGAAGGAGACTTGGTGTAATGCTCAGCAGGGGGGTTGGGGGGGTATTGTGTTAAAAAACAAGCTGAGGCATCTAAAGGAGGTCATTAGGCAGTGGAGTAAAGAATATGGTTTCATTAATGATAAAGGAATTCAGAAAATCCAGCAAAAGCTCAATGAAGTGGAAGACATTGCTTCCTTTAGAAATCTATCCGAGGAAGATATCAGGAACAGGAGAGAGTTACAACAGCAACTATGGGAGGCCTCAAATGCTTTTGAATCCCTCTTAAGACAGAAATCTAGAGAAAAATGGTTGAAACAAGGGGACTGCAATTCTGCTTATTTCCATAAAGCCATAAATTTCAGAAGAAACTATAATAGTATGCAAGGAATTCTCATTGGTGATGTATGGGTTCAGGATCCTATTGTAGTCAAGAATGAAGCTGTGAGTTATTTCCAAAATAGATTTTCTGAAATGCATAAGTTCAGACCTACCCTTGATGGAGTTCAATTTCCATCTATCAATCAGAGGCAGAGGGATATTATGTCTGCTCCTTTCTCAGACCAGGAAATCAAAGAGGCAGTGTGGAGTTGTGGTGGGGAAAAATGCCCTGGACCGGACGGATTTAATTTCAATTTCTTAAAAGAATTTTGGGAGGTGGTAAAAGCTGACTTCAGCAGATTCGTGAATGAGTTTCATGTTCATGGCTGCTTCCCTAGGGGCAGCAATGCTTCTTTCCTAGCTCTAATTTCCAAAATTCATCACCCTCAGTCTTTTGATGATTACAGACCAATTTCCTTGATTGTTTGTATGTACAAGGTCATAGCCAAGTTGCTAGCAAATAGATTGAGGCTTGTTATATCTGCTCTCATTGATGAGAGACAGACAGCTTTTATTAAAGATCGACACATCCTGCATGGGGTTTTAATCCTTAATGAGGTGATAGAGGAAGCTTGCAGATATAGGAAGCCAGTGATGATCTTCAAGGTGGACTTCGAAAAAGCTTACGATTCAGTCTCATGGTCGTTTCTAGACTATATGTTGCAGAGAATGGGTTTCTGCCCAAAGTGGAGACAATGGATTTCTGCTTGTCTCACAACAGCAACCATATCAGTCTTAGTCAATGGCAGTCCCACAAAGGAGTTTGTCCCTTCCAGGGGCTTGAGGCAAGGAGATCCTTTAGCCCCTTTGCTTTTCAACATAATAGGAGAAGGCATCACAGGTTTGATGCGGGAGGCAGTGCAGAAAAATCTGTATAGAAGCTACTTGGTTGGAAAGAAAAAGGAGCCCATTAACATTTTACAATATGCTGATGACACGGTTTTTGTGGGAGAAGCCCATTGGGAGAATGTTCTAGTTTTGAAGGCCATGCTGAGAGCCTTTGAGTTGGCTTATGGGTTAAAGATCAACTATGCCAAAAGTCAGTTTGGGATATTTGGAGGGATGGTTAGCTGGACAAATGAGGCAGCTCAGCTTCTGAACTGCAGGCAAATAGAAACCCCTTTCTCTTATCTAGGTATTCCAATTGGGGCTAAACCATCAAGTGCACTGGTATGGGAGCCTCTGATCAACAAATGTCAATCAAAGCTATCCAAATGGGCCCAAAAGAACATATCTATGGCAGGGAAGGTGACTCTTATAAATTCTGTTCTCAACGCATTACCAATTTATCTGCTTTCTTTCTTCAAGATACCTCAAAAGGTGGTTCATAGATTGGTGACTCTCCAAAGGAATTTTCTGTGGGGTGGAGATATGGAGCATAAGAAAATACCGTGGGTCAAATGGGAAGAGGTCTGTCTTCCTAAGGCTGAAGGGGGACTAGGGATTAAAGATATTGCTACATTCAATGAAGCTCTGCTGGGCAAATGGATTTGGGCTTTGGCTTCTGACCAGCAACAGCTATGGGCCAGAATTATTAACTCCAAATACGGTGGATGGAAAGAGTTCCAGCTTGGAAGAGAAAAAAGAGGTTTTTCCAACTGGTGGAAAGATCTGAGAAAGATTTATCACCAGTCTCAGCACAGCACATTTCATCAAAATATGGTTTGGAAGATAGGTTGTGGTGATAGAATTAATTTCTGGACTGACAGATGGGTAGGGGAAAGCACTCTCAAACAGCAATATAATCAACTCTTCAACATAAGCAGTCAGCAACACAGCCTTATTTCCATGATGGGTAATTTCGATCAGAATAATTGGAGATGGGATTTGAAGTGGAGGAGAAATCTATTTGATCATGAACTTGATTTGGCAGTGAGTTTTATGGAAGACATCACTTCCATATGCATTCAGAGACATGTAAAGGATATTATGGTATGGAAAGCTGAACCTAATGGAGTTTACTCCACCAAGTCAGCTTACAGTCTAATGCTGAAGTCAAATGATTCTGGTTCACAAGCAGGCATTTCCAAGCTAATATGGAATCTGAACATACCCCCAAGGGCAGCAATTTTCATTTGGAGACTTCTTAAAGACAGGCTCCCCACTAAAAGGAATCTTTTAAGGAGAAATGTGGATATTCAAGATGCTGAGTGCCCTCTATGTGGCCAAGGGCAGGAGGAAGTGGGGCACCTCTTTTTTAATTGTGAAAGGACAACAAAGCTGTGGTGGGAATCAATGGGATGGATCAAGGCTGTAGGACCTCTTTCCGCCTCCCCATTAAATCATTTTGCTCAATTTTGTGATGGTTTTGGGGCAAACATAAATCAGAGTAGATGGAGGGCTTGGTGGGTTGCCCTAACTAGTACTATATGGCAACACAGGAATCTTTTGATTTTTCAAGAAAAACCTTTTGATCCATATAAAGTCATGGATGAGGCCTTGTACCTTCTTTGGTCTTGGCTTAAATCTAAAGAGAAAGGCTTCGATATTAGTTTTAACCACTGCTCTTCCAATATATCGGAATCCTTTGGTTAATCTAAGTCGGCTTGCCTTTTTATTGGGTTAGCATGGGGTTTTTTGGAGGGCAGCACCAGAGGTGCTTGTATATCTGTTTTTCAGTACCACTTGTACTACTTTGATCAGATTATTAATAATATATATATTTTGTGCCTTCCAAAAAAAAAAAATATACATATGTATTCTAGAAGTGAATTAAATACACCTGATTTTCTTAAAGTTTTTAAATTAATTGATTACTCTCAAGTTAAAATTGGCACAACCGTGGCATGCACTGCTAGCTTCTGTTGCTTCTTACTGTTATAAACTTTCAACAGTGTTGCATTCTTGAAAGAATTGGAGAAACATTAAAATAAAGGCTAACCATTGATGATGAAAAATGCTAAATTCGGTAACTATGTTTTATGCTCTAGTTATTTAGTTCAGTTTGTTTCAGTGTGCATTTAGTAGTAGTATAAACTAAAAAGTCTCAATGTTAAAGATTTTCCTAATTCAATCAGGACTAGCTACAGGAATATTAATTGGTTTTGTTAAAAAATCGGATCCTAATTGTCTTTTGATATTTGATTGGTTAGTTTTACCACAAACAAATTGCTCTCTTTGAGATGTGGTTCAATCCAACCCTAGTTGTGATGCCTACAGGACCCTAAGTGCAATGTCTGAGTTTCATGTCATCTTCTCAGCAGCTATTCTGTCTTCTTTGATATTTGACACTACCAAGATTTATTTACATTGCAGATAAAATAAAAACCCATCCTATCAAAGCCCTAATTATCTTTTTGGTTTAACTCTGGTTTAGTATGATTGAATTACAAACTGTTAGATATACAGAGGGATGTTTCTGTTAGTTTTATTGTTTTAGTGCATGCATCGTTAGCTTTTCGTACATTCTTAAATAATGTTATTTTTCTTGTAGATGGCCAAGGCTGTAGCAATATTGGATGAAATGAATGTGGCAGGTGTTGGACCAAATGAGCATACATATACAACTCTTATGCAAGGTTATGCTTCACTGGGTGACACTGAAAAGGCCTTTCAGTACTTTTCAGTGTTGAGGAATGAGGGCCTGGAGATTGATGTCTATACTTACGAAGCGTTATTGAAGTCATGTTGCAAGTCAGGCAGAATGCAGAGTGCCCTTGCAGTCACAAAAGAAATGAGTGCAAAAAATATTCCAAGAAACACTTTTGTCTATAACATACTAATTGATGGGTAAGATTAAATTACATCTGATCTGACAATCAAACTTGAACTTTTCACTTGCTTATAAATATATATATATATATATATATATATATATATATATATATTCTTGAATGATGGCATTATCTATTTTTTTAACTTTTTTTTTCCATGTGTACATGCTTGGATGCTTTAACATTTTTGTCTATTGATGACTTCACAACCTGCTTTATATGTTAGTAACCTAGTTTTATTTATTAGTTGGGCTCGTAGAGGTGATGTTTGGGAGGCTGCAGACTTGATGCAACAAATGAGAAAAGAAGGAGTTCTACCAGACATCCATACCTACACTTCTTTTGTAAATGCCTGTTGCAAAGCTGGGGATATGCAGGTATGATGGCTGTTGTCTGTTGAGAAATATAATTTATTATTAAGTTTGTGGTTACTTATAGTGGACTAAAAAGTAAGGGTATAAACGTCCCATTTGGCTCATCTTCATCGTCATTTTGCATAACAATGTATTGCGTGCAAAATCCTTGCATGTTATTTAGTCTCATTTCTTTTCTTTCTGTTTATTTATATCATTGTTAACCAGTTTTTCTTCTTCCTGGCAGAAAGCAACAGAGATTATCCAAGAAATGGAAGCATTTGGTATAAAACCTAACCTCAAAACCTACACCACTCTAATAAATGGTTGGGCGCGTGCTTCTATGCCAGAGAAGGCTTTGAGTTGCTTTGAAGAGATGAAGCTAGCTGAATTGAAACCAGACAAAGCAGCGTACCATTGTCTTATGACATCTTTGCTATCAAGAGCCACTTTTGCTCAATCTTACGTTTACAGTGGTCTCTTGTCTGTATGTAGAGAGATGATAGAGTCTGAGATGACTGTCGACATGGGAACTGCGGTTCACTGGTCAAGATGTTTACGCAAGATTGAGAGGACTGGAGGGGAACTAACAGAAGCCCTACAAAAGACCTTTCCTCCTGATTGGACCTCACATAATGCTCTTGATGTCAATAGTGGTGAAACACAAACTGCAGATCTTCAAATTGATGATGAAGACGAGTACGAGGACGATGTACATTATATTGTTAATGGAGTCAATGATGATGATGCTGTTATCTCATAGTCATACAGGTGGTAGCCCCCCCCCTCTAGAAATCACTCTGGACTTTTAAGTAATTTGAGCTAGTCAGACGAATCCACCTTTATGGAACAAAGTTTTTATTTATTTATTTATATGAATTCAAAATCTTATTTGAAGGGGGTTGAACTTTTTGTTACTTGGATCAAAGTGTTAGATGTGTTTTGTAAAACTGAAAACACAATTTTTACTTTCAGGAAAATTTTTATTTTAAAAATTTGTTGAAAGACACTATTAGGTTTGATAATATGATAAGAGGTTATACTGCAACAAAAAAAAAAGCTCAAGTAATAACTTAATATCTGTTACAATGTTTAGATGGTGAACATATTATTGGTTACATAGATTAATTTAAAAATTTTGTTGGTTACATGGACTTATTTATAATATCAAGATTAGGGGATTCATTTTGAAAATATAAATAAAAGGAAGAGGAAAATCTGTGTTCTTACTTTAGAGAAATAGCTGATAGAGTTTGTTAGATTTTTGAGAGTAGATACATGTAACACTCACTTGAGGTGGTTAGACCTCATAAATTCCAAGTTGAGAATTGCCATAGAATATTGATTAATTGAATAAGATGATTTTACAAGAGTACATGCATTTATAGGAAAACACACGTGGTTAAAAGCTACACCTACATAATCACCACAAAAATTAAATAAAGAGTAGGCATGACACCCACACGGGGCGGGGTCGGGGAGTAGTCCCCCGCTCTCTATCCCCAGACTTTACCTTGCTCTCTATCCCCATTATCTTGGTGGGGGTATTTTTTGTCCTGTCCCCATTTTACATTAAAAAATGTCAAAAATTATAAAAATATTATTATTTTTTTATTTTATCTCAATTTTTCAACAATAATAAATTTAAGTTTTAATTTTAAGTTTAAAACATGACTAAAAATACCAAAATAAATCAATAATAATAGTAATAAAATCACACAAGTATAAAAGCATCCAAGAAATATTCAAGTACACATTAATGTTACAGTATTACACAATAAAAAATAATAAAGCTAGCATAACATTACAAGTCTTCATACAATAAATTAACATCATCATATTGAATCAAGTCTTCATACTTTCATCCAAGTGCAATGAAACATCTTCAACATCAAACTTACACGATGAAAAACATGTAAGTATGTGTTTAGAAAATATAAAAAGTCATGAATTAATATAATAAAATTTTCATACCGTTGGCGTTGTTGTGTCTACATCGTCAACTATTGAGCAAAATTTCATCTTTGATTTTAAGGAACCTAATGACACCATTATGCAATCATTAAAATAAATTAATTGCTTAGAAGAAAAATTTACACGTAAAATTAAATTTATTACCTTCAATCTCATTTTGTAGCTAATCTTGAGAGCACATTAATGCCTCAACAGTGTCTTCATTTAATTTGCTACGATGTGGAGTCAAAAATTGTCCACCAATGCTAAATGCAGACTCTGAAGCAACCGTTGAGATAGGAATAGCTAGAAAGTCTTTAGCAATCCTTTGCAAAGTAGGATACTTGACTCCAATGTTTTTCCAATATCCCAAAATGTCAAAGTTACTAATATTTGATTGATTAAACAATACAAACTCCTCCAAGTATAAATCCAATTTAGATTTAACACAATTACCAGAAGAAGTTTCTTGAACATATTTTAAAAGTCAGAACTCCAATCAACCTTTCCACCATTATTATCCAAACCAGACACTATTGAAGATGAAGTGGAAATAGAAGTAGTCATCTTTTCCCTAGATTGATATTCAAAAACCAAATCTTCTAATAATTTTGTCACCCTATTCAATTGATTTGTGCTTTCACTTCCATACATGAGAGGGAAAAAATAATTTAGCAACTTCATTTTCAACCTAGGGTCCAAAATAACCCCTCTTGCCATCACTCCATTGATCATGACTCAATACTTCTCAAACTTGGGAATCATACTGTCAGTCATACCTTGAATGGTGTTATTAGAAGAAAAAATACATTCATTCAAAGCCAATCGAATTTCACACACTTTTGGAAAATAAACATTTGAAGTTGGATATTGTGTACCCAAAAATAACTCAGTAACTTTAAAAAAGATTTCTAACTTCTCACAAATTTCAGTTGCCATTTTCCAATCATCATCATTTGGCAATGACTTATATTGGGGCTCTCATTGACTCAAACGCTTGAAAACTTCAAGATATGGCAATGCAGAAACAAACATTAAATAAGTTGAATTCCATCTAGTTCTACAATCCATCCTAAGTTTCTTTGAATAAGGAATTTCCAATTATTCACAAGCCTTAATAAATTTTTCTTCCCTCTTAGGTGTTCCAACCCAAAAGGAAACACTATCCCTAATCTTCTCAGTGGAATCATGGATAATTGACATTCCATCCTTCACAATCAAGTTTAAAATATGGGCACAACACCGCATATGGAAGTAAGTCCCTCCCAAAATAAATGAACTACGTCCAAACTTGCTAAGAATTTTAGGAATCATTGCATCATTAGTACTACAATTATCAATAGTTATTGTAGATACCTTTCTATCTAGATTCCATTAAAAAAATGTTCAATTATAATCTCTGCAAGAACTTCAGCAGTATGTGGTGTAGGAACATACATAAACCTAAAATAAAATAATTATTCATCTCAAAATCAAGTTCTATGAATACATGTTACTATAACTACACATATTACCAATTATATAAAATTAAAATCATAAAACTTCCAAGTGAATGATTATTTACCTCATAAGCCGACTTTGCAAATTCCAATTGTTATCAATGAAATGGGTTGTAATAGTCATATAGCCTTTGTTTTGATTCGATGCAGTCCACATGTCCGTTGTTATAGCTATGCGACTTGAATTTTTTTGAATTAACTTCATAGTTTTGGCCCTTTCACTCTCAAGGAACTTTGGTATATTCAACTTCAATGTATTACGGAATATTACTTTGAACAAAGGTTGGACAACATACAAAACCTTCGAAACCCAATGTGATCAACCATAGCAAGAGGGTATTCATGCAATGCAATCATCTTTGTCAATTCCATCCTAGCAGCATCTTGATTAAAGGTATAATTTCCAACTAAAATAGATTCGCCTCTATCTCCTACTGAAGATGATGATTGTTCAAGAGTTTTTAGTATTGATTGCTTTGGACCCCTCACTGTTCGAAGCTTACATGTTCTAATGTGGTCGTGCAAATGCCTGATCTTGTATCATCACCAAGTTTCGTTTGACAATATTTACATATAGCTTTCCATTTTCCCTCTATTTTCTTTCTTTTGAAGTGGGTCAAGCAGCAGAAGTTAATCCTCTTTTATTTGGACTTCTTTCAACATCTTCAACTTCTTCTATATTTGGAGAATTTTCTGCTTCTTCCACCAAATTGCTTTGTGCGTCATTAGCAACTTGTGTTTCTAATGGAGCAATACTATTAACGGATGGATCAATAGGCGTACCCATTTTTTGTACAATAAACAAGTAACAAAATTTACAAATATGAGTCATGTAAAATTGTAAATGCGCAAATCTAACTCTTATTGCTAGATTACAGATTTTAAACTCAATGAATCAGGCAAACCAAAACATCACAATAAGTTAGAAACCAAACAAAGAATTGAAAATACAACAGAAATAAATAAATAAATAAAACAGAGGAAGAACATACAATAGAGGAAGAACAATTCGAAGTTGCGAAACCCAGAAATGCACGGTGCGACTCGAAGAAGAAAAAAGTGCAACGAAGGCTTCCACGAGTTCATGACTGAAACGAACAGTGAAGAAGGAACGATGAAGAAGTGAAAAAGGAACGAAGCAGTGAAGAAGGAATAAAGGTGAAGAAGGAAGTCAAGGAACGAAGTCTAAATGTTTGATGCGACGTTTTAGGGTTTGGGAAATGTTTGTGTCTTTGTGACTTGTGAGATATTACTTATATATATGATAATTTTATTTTGTATTTTTTTTACTAGTAAAATACTATATTAACCCTTATATTTATGTTATACATATTATAATTTATGAGGGTATATAAGTAAAATTCTATATATGCGGGGATACGAGAACCCTGCAGGGTGGGGAACATAGTCCCCGTCCCTGTCCCTGAATTAGTAGCAAGGGGGTTTCATCCCCATCCCCGTCCTCGTGGGGAATTTTTTCCCAACCACAAGACCCTGAATGGGGGCAATCCCCTCAGGGATCCCCCCAAGTTGCAGGGAGAATTGTCATGCCTAATATGGAGTCATCCAACTAACAATTAGTTACCTATTGGTGCAACATCTTTCTTACCCTTCTCCCTGCAAGCTGGAGGGTGGTGGAATCAACCACAACCAGCTTGGAGAGAATATTGGCTCTGCTAAGTAGGGATGAGTAGTTCTCTATGTTAAGCAATGAATAAAATATAATTTTGGTTTTTATAAAATAAAAAATGTATGCCACCAAGAAAAACACAATAACAAGGAGCACAAGATGATGAAGAGCAAAAGTAAGAAAACTTGTTTCCCTCTTTTTCCGTTCCAACATCGAATTTAAGTGCTACGAAGCAAAGAGTTGTCACTTGATGGTTTTAAAATGTTTAAGCATTTTTTTCACAACAAATTTTCCGACAGTTAAATCAATGACTATTGTGAAATTAAAATATTGATCTAACGGTTCATAAATGTTCAAGTATGTTAGACATTTATTGAATGAAATCATTAGCCATTGTCAAATTAGAATTTCAATCTAACAACTCACAAATGTTAAAGTATGTCAAACATTTATTGAACCAAATTCACGATGTCACAAATTATAATACTGACAAAACTTCAAGCTTCCTTTATAGATAAATACATAATATATAGAATATAGATGTTTTTCTTCCCTCCATTTCCCTCCAATCAAACACTATCAATTAATATATATTTTTATATAAATTAATTTTTAAAATTATTGTAATATTAGTGAATCTCAATTTGAATATAATTTTTAAATTTAACATACTTTATGGTTGACAAAACATTTTAGTTATCTTTTAATATTTTATTAAATGAAAAACTTATTTGACTGTTCTGTACACAAGTTATTTTTTTTAACTTCTAGTGTTTCTTGTGATATTATTACAAATCGTATTTTTTAAAATACTAGTTTCTAGCTTCCAAGTTTTCATATATATTTCTTTTTTGTCATTGAATATTTATTATTTCATTGATAATATTTTCTATATAATGTAAGACTTTATTATATTTTTTCTGTATTCTTCCACTCATAGGATTTTATTATTCTTACATTTTTTAAAAATAAGATAGGATTTTATAATTTTTACCTTTTTATTATATAAGATAGTGATAATAAAAGATAATAAAATTATCTTATTTGATTATTTTTATTTGGATATTTTCATATTATACTATTTATTTTAATTATTCTACTATTTATAATATTTGTTTTATTATTCCAGCATATAGTTCAAGATATTGATATTTTTAGATGATATATATTTTTTAATTTTTTGATATTAAATTATTTATTTTAACCATTACTCTATTCACATTTTTTTATATTATTTTAATATTATACTTCAAGATGATTTAACTTAATAAAAGTGTGTGCCCTACTTAAAATGAACAGTAAAAGACGTAACATGCAATGAATTTAATAATTAAAAGTAAAATATATAATTAATCTATAATTAAAAAATTAAAAGTGTTTAAATTTAATTAAAAACCAAAGTTATAAATACTTCAAAATATATTTTTGATATTATAAATTTTATGAAAAGTGACTTTTAAAAAAAGCTCTATAGAGAAACTTATTTCAGGCTTATGTGAGGCATCAAACCATTCAATTTTAATTTCAATACAATAATCATTTGTGTTCAATCACTTGATTAAATTTTTTTTTAATTAATAATGAAAATAATTATTCTTCTAGTTGATGTATTTTTATAACTCAAAAATCACATAACTAAGAACAAAAGGCAACACCATAAAAAAATGAAAAATCATCATAAATTTATTTAATATGGTTCAGACCCATCTCTATATCCAAACCATATTTTGTTAACGCATTTGAGCCTTCATCCCTACATCTATGACCTTGAATGTATTTAACGTGGTTTAAACTTTCATTCCTAAAATTTTCTCATAACAAGCTTTTGCCTTTTCGGGACAAAGAGAATAAACTTACAAACTTTTCCTCCACATGACTCCTCTCTCACTTAAGATGACGACCCCTAATTCACGTAGGTAATTCTTCTCAATTTTTAGTGAAATTTCTTCTCATCTTAAGAATCTCTATATATAGACTTAATATCATAATCTTAAAAGAAAAAACAAATATCTAATTTATAGAATATATCTTTAATTCTAAAGGATATCATAAAAATAAGACAATATCCTTTTTAAATCTAAAAATATCCTAGGGATTTAAAATTACAAATTTGAATTATTTTCCAACAATCAACTTTATTTAGTTTAATCTTTTCTTCTTGAAATGTATATTCATTTGTTATATGTTATTGTTCAAAATATACTCCTTTATGCAACTTTATAACCTAAAAAAATAGTATTTTCTTTAAATTTTATTTAAACTAATCATTCGTGTATATTTTTTTTAAAGAAACCATTATTTATAAATTATAAGCTTAAATAAGTTTTTCATACCTAGAAAATAGGATGTTTTCAAATTATTATATAATATTCATTTTTTATCTAATAACTACATAAAAAAAATTATTTTAACTTAGTACATGTTGTTAGTCTTATTTCGTTAAGTGATGACGTGACAGATAGAGAGTCACATCATTAAGCTTAATCCTTGACATGTCATTGTCTCGTTATCATCTCCAATGACGTGTCAGTGATTAGACTTAATGACATGACACTATGTTTATCACGTCATCACTTAATGGAATGTGACTAACGACAATTATTAAGTTGAAACAATTTTTTTTTCCAGCTAGTTATTTGACAAAAAAGGAATTTTTAAGTAATAATATAAGAATGACCTGTTTTCATATATGAAAAACATACTTAAATCATATATAATTGATGTTCTATGAGTTATCATCCAAAGCATGCCAACATGTTATCCTCTTACTCACTCTTCCTTCAATGACCCAAGATATATGTATGCATCTTAATTCTTTAATTTCACCTTTAGTACTATCATTAATCTAGTTCACTTGGCTAAACATGATAAATTGATAAGTGAGCTATTGTACAATTCAAACCGTGTTTATTTTTATTCCTATCAATAAAAAATATCATATTAATTTAATGTATTTCTTATTTTGAATGAGAAATTATCTTGAAAAAATAAATAGGATAAAGTTTATTAAGTCTATATAAAAGTAAATTACATATATGTTCATCAAGTTATTTTAATTAACTTTTAGTTTTTTCGACAAATTTACAAATTTAATTGATCAAATAAAAGTGTTTGAGAAACAATTTTTTCTTATTGACTTATAATATTTGCTTTTAAACATAACTTAAATTTACTATTATCATTTTTATTTTTTATTTTTAATAAAATAATAAAATTTATCATTTTATTTGAAATTAAATTATTTATTTTGATAAAAATCCTCCTTATCATTGTTACTTAAAAACTATTTTTCAGTTTGGCCTAAACATGTTTTTCATATATGAAAAATAGGTCGTTTTCAGATTATTATCTAAACATTTATTTTTTTTTCAAATAATTATGTGAAATTTTTATGTTTCAATTTAATACATGTTATTAATCTTTCATTATGATGCGACGGACGAAGTATCACGTCAAGTCTAATTAGTGACATGTCGTTGTAAATTTGCAATTGAAGACATGACAATGACAATGATATGATATGTTAGTAATTAGATCAGATGACATGATACTCTATTACTCAGGTCATTATTTGACAAAAAATTATGTCTTAAATTGAAACATATAATTTTTTCATATAATTATTTAAAAAAAATAAATATTAGATAATAATTTAAAAACAACATATTTTTTAGATATAAAAAGCTTATGTAAGCATACATTATATTACACTATTTTAAATTTTAGATAAGCTAAATATCAACAAACCCATTATAAAAAAACAAAAACCCAATAGTCCCATACTATACTACTTAAAACCCTAAGTATATCTTTCGCCTCAGTCTCTAAAACCTCAGCAACAAACACTCTTCTTCTCTCCGCCGTCTCTCTCCATTCTCTCTTTCCTTCCCCTTTTCGAGACGACAAGATGGTGAAGAAGAGCAAGAGTAAGAAAACTCTTTTTCAAACCCTTCACCACCGTCGTTGTATAATATTAATGTTTTAATTTAAAAATTATTTTTTTGTGGCGAAATTGTTGTGTTGAAGAGAGTAAGAGCAAGAGGGTTTCGCTGAAGAAGAAGTACAAGGTCATAAGGAAGGTGAGGGAGCACAACAGGAAGAAAACGAAGGAAGCGAAGAAGCTTCGATTGAGTGGGAAGAAGAAGGTTGAGAAGGATCCTGGTATTCCCAACGATTGGCCCTTCAAGGAGCAGGAACTCAAGGCCCTCGAGGCGCGAAGGGCGAAGGCAATTGAGGAATTGGAACAAAAGAAAGCCGAACGCAAGGAAAGGGTAATTGTTGTTCTTTCCTTCATTGAACACACCGTTCCATGTATTCTTTTTTTAATTCCCGCACGTAATATGTTTTGATTTGTGATGAGATAGACAGTGAAATAAATGAAAAATAAATTGTAGAAATTTGATGGAGTGATGGACCTTGTTCTTATGGAAATTAATGGGTAAACCGCCATACTGGTTGCTGAAAGTGTAAAGTCATATAAATTTTTGAATCATGGACCGAAGGGAGTGACGGATTGCACTTTCAGGAACTTTTTTTTTTTTAATTTTTATTACTGAGGGTCTAAAGTGACTACAGCTCACACTTTCGAGGACAAATTGGTTATTTACTCGAAAAACAAATTCATGGAACTTGGGTTCTAACTGACACCTAGAGAGAGAGAGAGAGAGAGTGAAGTGTAGGAATGATGGGTGATGTGATGTGATGGGAATAGTGAGACAAAGATACATCGTAGATGTTAATGAGGTGTTCGATTATTGATAAATAGAAGTGTTTGCATGTCTTTATTCTTATCAGTGCTGATTGACATCCACTTCAAAATGGGGTGGGAAGATAAAGGAATTAGGAAGAAAAGAGAGAAGGTAGAGGGAGAGTGATATATGTGATAAGTAATGTGATGGAAAAAGAAGAGATAGGAAGAAATGAGGTGGAAGAGAAAGTGTGTGGATATTTGTAATATTTGTTTTCTTATATTATATGAACCCTTCATGTTTTCTCGTAAGTCATGATTTGTCAGCTGTATTGTTGTTGAAGATCTATTTTTATTAATTTATTAGAACTACGAGATTTAAACCTGCAGGCAAATTGATGGTGTGGATGTGTACAAAAAGGCTGACATGAACTCTAGAATGCTTCTGTGTTATGCTTCAGTCTTGATTTCTGTTTTTCTTGTAGTTAGAAACTTTACTATGTTCAATGCTTGTTTCAGGCTCGGAAAAGGAAATTGGGCTTGCTAGAGGATGAAGATAACTCCAAATTGAGTGAAATGAATACTCTAAAAGGTAGTACTGTTGGGAAGACTAAAGGTGTGTATTTATTTGTAATTGGCTGACAATTTTGTTAATGTTAAGTGCTTATTTGCCTCTATACTTATATTAATTTTTTGTTCTTCTTATTCCATAGATAGCTCAGATAGGGCCTTTTACAAAGATTTGGTTAAGGTCATTGAAGCCTCTGATGTCTTACTGGAGGTGCTTGATGCCCGGGATCCATTGGGTACTCGATGTGTTGATATAGAAAAGATGGTGATGAAATCGGGACCTGATAAACGTCTCGTCTTGCTTTTAAATAAAATTGGTAGCTCACTGATCACATTTCATTTTGTTTCCTTTCTACTTTTTGGAATATTTATTTTTGCACTGACTAATTGTTTGGCTCTTAAAATAGATCTTGTGCCTAAAGAAGCTTTAGAGAAGTGGCTCAAGTACCTTAGAGAAGAATTACCTACTGTGGCCTTCAAGTGCAGCACACAACAACAAAGATCAAACTTAAGTGATTGTCTTGGTGCTGATACTCTCATCAAATTGTTGAAAAATTACTCAAGAAGTCATGAGGTAGCAGAACTGTTTTGGAACACAAATACCCCCTGTAATTCATGTAGTTTCTCTTCTAGTCTTATGTGATATTTGTTGCTTATCCATTAATTTTGTTATTTCTGTAATTGTCTGTTTGATTTTAGATCATTCATTGAAGGTCTTCACATTTATTTTGCTTCCTTGTATTGATAGATCAAGAAGTCGATCACTGTGGGTTTGATTGGCTTGCCCAATGTTGGTAAGAGTAGTCTTATTAATAGCTTAAAGAGGTCCCATGTTGTCAATGTTGGTTCTACTCCTGGGTTAACAAGATCAATGCAAGAGGTTCATTTGGACAAAAATGTTAAGTTGCTGGATTGCCCTGGTGTTGTTATGCTGAAGTCTCAAGAAAATGATGCTTCCGTGGTTTTAAAAAATTGCAAGAGAATTGAGAAGTTAGACAATCCAATTAACCCAGGTATATCAAGGCATTTCTTTCCCTTATTATCCAGTTATTTAGGTCTTTATAGTGCAATTCAAGATGGATGGTAGTAGCTTTATAAGAGTACAATTTGAAAAAAAATTAGTAAAGAAAATGAGCTTGCGACATTGAAGAAACACATTACAGTAGTATGCAATTTTTGCTATTCTTTGTTGCATTTTTTACCAGAATGTCTTCATATCAGGTGTTACCTTGTCCTTAAACTTGTTATGTTGCTTTCTTTAGTGTTTTGCTCAGGGCTGTCTTTTAGCGGAGATGCTATTGGCTTAATATCTGTTTTGGTGAATCTCTTATCCTATCCACCTCTCAATTAGAGTTACTTTTTCATTTATAAATTCAAATTTCAACAATTTGTGTCCTTCCTCCTGACTCTAGAATCCTGATAAAAGTGCTATTGGTTGTGTTTTACTTTTTCTAGATATAAATTGAAGTTTGTTTTATCAAAGTCAATTCTAAAATACCGAGTTAGCTCCAAAAATTTATTGTATTAATGGAAAATCTTTATGTTGAATTCAAATTTTCTGGCTATTGACTCTTGTTTCCATGATTAAATTGAAAGTCTTTTTCTTTTAACTTGGACTATGCAGTGAAGGAAATTCTCAAGCTCTGCCCTCCTGAGCAGCTGGTAACTCATTACAAGATTGGAAGTTTCAAATTAGGCGATGTTGATGATTTTCTACTGAAGGTAGGTACAGTTAGGGGCAAGCTCAAGAAGGGTGGAATAGTTGACATTAATGCTGCTGCAAGAATCGTTCTTCATGATTGGAATGAAGGTATGCATACATTGATTGATTTTGCTAAATCATATACAGAGAAACTGAAACTTGTTTCTGTTGAAGTTAAAAATGAGGAAATACTCAATGCTTTACCAAATTAAGAGAAATTTCCACTTGTATGTTTCAGGTAAAATTATATATTATACCATGCCCCCAAATAGGGATCAAGGGGAACCTTCAGAGGCCAATATAGTTTCTGATTTTTCAAAAGAGTTTAACATTGATGAAGTTTACAGCAGTGAATCTTCATATATTGGGAGCCTTATATCTGTTGATAACTTCAATGCTGTTGAAGTTCCTTCAAGTCACCCTCTCACTCTTGATGAGATGATGTTAGAGGTATGTTTCTTGAAGATGTTTAAACTTAGGAGAACATGCCTAGGGAATTGACTATTGTTGATATCAATCATACTCGTATTTTTAGTCCTTTCACATTTACTAATTAACCCATCCTCTTACAAACTATGATTTTATAGGACGAGACACAAATCAAACCAGCTGAACAAGGTGAAGGTCCTGGAAACCTGGCTGAGGTTGATGAATCAATGGAAGAAGATGATGTTGGCAAGAACAAGGGGAACAGTGAAGCTGGCATGCAAAATGAAAAATTATATGCTGCAGATGGTATGCTTAATACAAAAATGAGGCGAGCAGAGAAGAAGAAAAGGAAAAAGGCCAAGAAAGCCGGAGCCTCATCGGATCCCGTGGATGGTGATTATGACTTCAAAGTTGATTACTTCCAAAAGGGAGCCTCAATGGATGATGCTGAAGAGAGCAAGAGTGAGGATGATTATGAACAAGTCAACTCCGAGGTGCCTATGAATGAGTGATGGGGGAAATGGACTTGCCATAATTTATGGGAGAAATGAATGATGAACAAGCCAACATAGCCATAATTTTAAACATGATGTAAGGGTTTTGCCTTTTAATTTCAATTTTTGTTTCGGAGATTTTAAATTTCTGCAGTTGATCCATTATGTATATATTATTTTGGGATGGCACGAACAAAGTTTTGGATAGGTCATTGTCCAATTGAGGCATATGATTATGCAATTTTATTTCCAGATTTTTATCCTGCTCCCGTGTCTTTAATCATTTGAATAACTTATTGCAATGCCCGCTTCTATTTATTTATTTTTTGAAAATTTCATTAACTAAATTACTTTTGTTGATTAAGGCTAAGTTAAAATAATGGATTATATTTTTTTTTCTTAAAAAATATTTAGTCCTGGAACAAAAGCATGATTGGTTAAGATTTTTCAACTTCTATTCTTTAAATATTTTAGTTTTTAAAAAAAGTTTGATTGGTCAAATTTTTAAATGTTAAACTCATTAAATAATTAAAAGTAATGGGGTTCAAACTTTTATCTAGGGATTAGAAATCTTTTTTTTAAAGAGTTCAAGAACCCTTGATCGATATGTTCAGGATTAAAAAACTTAATGGATAGAGGGATCTTAGTTTAAAGATTATACTGATTTTTCTTAAAATTTAAAGACATAAAAGTTTAGTTATGGCCACATGGTATGTTTTGTCCTCAAATTTGAAATTTTGATTGAGTCATTAGTCAAAACATACTTATGCCGATAATATCTTTTAAAAGAGATTCATTTTGATTAAAAAAAAAACTTTTTAAAAGTGATCTAAAATGGTCAATTAGCCTAAGTATCTACTACCTCTTCAAAATATTCTTAATCAATTGGGATGATCACTTTGTCCAAGGAAATATAGAAGAACATGCGAGTTTTAACGAAGATTAATTTCTTTGAGTGGCTTTTTGCCTACTTGCTTGCTTAGATTGACTGAGGTATGTGGCAGATCAGTTAAATTGCTTAGATGCTTAGGCCTGAACTGAGTTTAGGTAATAACTAGTCATGAAACTTGTATTGGAATCGGAAACCACAAAACTCCAAGGTATTTTTTAACTTTGTATACATCTGATAAATTGATATCAAATTGGTAATGCATGATAGCTACCGTAATGCTTTACAATTCAATGTAAACGTATTAGTCCAAAACAAGTGTCTAAGCTCATTGATATATATTAATTGCTACGACCACATTTTTAAAAGTGAAGATTTAACATGTAATCCAAACCACGTGATGAAAAGAGAACATTTAAAAGAGAATCTTCAAAATATGATTTAACATGTGATTCAAAGAGAAGAGAAAGGTAGAGAAACCAAAGTGTTTAAACTCATTGATATATATCATGGATTATCATATTCATTTGATTTGCGTACGAATTATTTTGGGTTTTGAAGAAATGATGGGCCTTTTTAGATAGTTCCCAAAGTCAAATGAGGCAATTACTTTGTGCACCAGCAAATTGCTTGTGCACCCAACAAAAGATGTGGAATTCCAATATTACCCTTCTATAAAGCTGTTACAGATTACAAATTCGTAAGTTCATTATGGATTGACAATCCGTATGCTCGTAATGGGATTACGGAGAATTAATTTAAAAATTTTAATGGCCCATGCATGAATCAAACCTGTGACTTTCGCGTTATTAGCACGACGCTTTAACCAATTGAGCTAATAGATCAATTATGTTATAAAATAATTAATGTCGTTATATATAACAGTAAAATTTCTAATGTATATTTAATGCATATGTAAATTTACATAATAAATTTTGTGATAATTAATTTTGATCTAATAATTAATTTTTTTAGATATATAAATTGTAAATAAAAATCACAAGTTTAATAAAAATTTATATATGTAAAGAAATATATTATTAAAATAAATCATTGGTTAATCCGTATAACACATACAGATAGGGTAATCCGTATGAGTTATACGGATTATTCAATCCGTATAACACATACGGATTATTCAATCAGTATGTTTTTTTATTTAATTGAAAATATATTAATTTTATTTTTGTATTTAAATAATTATTCTTTTTATTTGATTATAAATATATTATTTTGATTTTTGTTTTTAAATAGTTAATTATTTTTTATTTTTTAATTATATATATATATATATATTAATTTGATTTTTGTTTTTAAATAGTTAATGTTTTTAATTTTTAATTATAAATATATTAATTTTTTTTAAAATAGTTAATGTGTTTTTGGATTATAAATATATTATTTTTTAAATAGTTAATGTTTTTATTTATAAATACATTATTTTTATTTTTGTTTTTAAATAGTTATTGTTTTTTAATTATAAATATATTAATTTTTTAAATAGTTATTTTTTTAAATTATGAATATATTATTTTGAATTTTAATTTTAAATAGTTATTCTTTTTTAACTAAAAATAGATTAATTTGATTTTTGTTTGTAAATAGTTATTGTTTTTTTAAGTATAAATATATTCATTTTATTTTTGTTTTTAAATAGTTATTGTTTTTTTAATTATAAAAATATTATTTTGAATTTTGTTTTTAAATAGTTATTGTTTTTTTAATTAAAAATATATTATTTTGATTTTTGTTTTTAAATAGTTATTGTTTTTTTAAATTAATAATATATTAATATATTTTTTATATATTAGTTTTTTTGTAAAAAAATAGGCAAGGAGACATATTTTTTGTTATTTTGTTTAATTAATTAATTATAGTTTTTTAAGGTGCTTTTTAATAAAGAAGTTATTTTGATTAAGTAAAAGTAAATAAAAATATTTTAAAAATATATATAAAAAATATTTTATTCATTTATGTATGAAATATTAAATAGTAATTGATTGAATTATTGTTCGAATTTTGACATAAACTGTTATGATGGTTTAAATGTACAAATTGTGGTTAGAATTAGAGATTTGAGTCGAGCTATAGGCATAGTTGTAGGAAGAGCTCTTGGAGAGAAGTAAGTTGGGATTTAGATGAAGCTCCCTAGCGGTGAAGGCCCAGAGTATCTACACGTAGGCAACGGGAAGTTGCCCCTGTTGTTGAGGATGTTCAGCACGTGGATCACACAGCTGATGAGGTCCACAAAAAACCTAAAGAAGCAACTGTTGATGATGAAGTTGCACATGCCGAGGGTTTTCCAGGCGGGCCACACGACACATTAGTTTTGACTGACTATTGATAAGTGAAAAATTTCTATTATTTTTGGAATTAAATTGTTAGCACTTATCCTTTGATTGTAATAGTTTTCTTATAAACCACCCTTAAATCTAGTTGTTTATATATATTGTACATTTACTAATATTGTTGTTTAAATATGAAAGATTCATCCATGATTTGTAGGTTTTGATGGCTGTTTGTTAGATCCAGAAACAAAACTAAAAGGAAGGGCGAAATGGTCTTTTCATGAAGGTTTCAGATGCTAGCTTGGGCTAAAGAGAAAACTTCAGCCCTAGGCAAGCCACTCGCCTGAGCGAGCCGATACCTTCAACCCTAAGCAAGCAGCTCGCCTGGGTGAGTTTCCCCTGCATTAGATGACTTTTTCTATAAATAGCCATGCAGAGGAAGAGAAGAAAAATACCAGTAGCCTGACATCAGTAGAAAAATGTAGAAGAAGAAGAAGAGGAAAAGTGGAGCCGAGGCGCTGCAGAGTTGTGACCGTGGATTACTTCCTTCGCCATTTCTCTTGTTAGTCTTGTCCTCTGCACAATGATCGGTTAGTTTTTCTAAAGGATTGGATGTAATCTTTGTACCCTTATGTATCTCTTTTGATATTATACATGTATTAATCTTTTCTACTCATTGTTGGTAATTTTATTATACTCTTAATGCTTGATTTTATTTGATCACTAGTGTCACGAAATTGGATTTTAAGTGAGGCTGGAAAATAATCTTAGAATTTGAACCAAATGATTTTACTCTCTATGTTACGTTGCTAGGAATAGAGCATAACATTTTGATTGCAAAAAACACGAGAATATAATTGTAATGCTGGGATATTTACTGTATATACGAGGGATCGATATTTAGTAGATGTTCTTAGGTTCCAAGTGCGAGGAATTGACTTGGGGTAATTATGTATGCATCAGTAATGTTAGAAAATGATTTATACATGTTAATCTTATTAAAATACTAAGGGTATGAACGATGAAGTCCAATCCTATGTTTTCTTGAATTAATTTAAATCGTTTTCGCAATTTCCATATTTATGACGCACTGAATTATGTTATTTCTGTATTTTTGTATTTCCGTTATTTTCGTAAATCCATTATTTTCACTATTCTTTTACTTTTAGTTATCTTTAGTTAGTTAAACCAAAATCAAATGACATTCGATTGAATTTGTACATAACTATTAAACTGATAACCTTTATCTGAATAAATTAAGTAACTCAAGTCCCTGTGGAGATGAACTCTTTTATAAATGTGAAACCTACAACGACTATTGGTACGCTTGCCAAAAGTCACAACAGGTTTCTGGTGACGTTGCCGGGGACTCGAGTCATCCACTTAGTTCTTTCAGATTTAAACTTTTAGTTTGATATGCTTTTTCCTTTGTAAATTTCTTTTGATTTTGTACAAATTCCCTCTTTTATTTTTTTCTTAACTTTGTACTTATTTCTTTCATTTTAATCTTGTATAAATTTTCGCTTACTTTTATTTTCACTAACCTTGGTGCTTACGGGTTGTTGTAGTGTGTTCTTTTTTCCTTTATGTGAGGTAAATTTCTTGCAAATAAATCACCATTTGATCTAGAAATTACCAAGACTAAAAGGAAGAATAGAAAGAAAAAGAAACAAGCAACCACTATAACACTAGGTGAGTCTTCTTCTTATTATCTTTCAACTGATAAGCCACTTGTAAAAAATAACATGGCTGGAAGAAGAGAAGGAAATAGACCACCAAGGAGGACTCTGGGTGACTAAGCTTATCAGCAAGGCCCAAAACATTACAATAGCATAGTCATTCCCCCTTTCATCAATAAGGTCGTGGAATTAAAGCCAACACTGCTTAGCCTAATGGGCTCACATCCCTTTGCTGGAATGGATCATGAGGATCCATACACACATTTGTCTACCTTCATGGAACTATGCAGTACTATGGGAGCTTTTGACGAAGATTCTGAAGCTGCCTACCTCAGAGCTTTTCCATTTTCATTAGCAGGTAAGGCCAAAACATGGCTCCAATCACATCCAAATAAAAGCCTTAACACTTAGGAAGAGGTGGAGGAGAAATTCATATTGAGGTTCTTTCCTCCTTTAAGATTTATTAGCGCAAAATCTGCCATTGCGATGTTTTCCCAAGGATTTGACGAACCTCTTTGCGAGACGTGGGAAAGATCCAAATCTTTGTTGTGGAGGTGCTCGAACCATAACTTAGATAATGCTGCACAACTACATATCTTCTATAATGGTTTGAAACCTCAAACCAAGATGGTCCTTGATGCCTCAGCTGGAGGCACTATGATGTCCAAGAGTCCGAAGGAAGCCATAGTAATCATTGACTCCATAGCAGCTAGTGATTATCAAAGTCATCATGATAGAGCTCTGACTCAAAGAAAAGGTATAATGGAGCTGGACACTCAGAGTGCACTTCTAGCTCAAAAAAAAAAACTCTTGACGCAACAAATTGAGGCCTTAACAAAGCAGATAAGCCAACTTCCTCAACAATATCACCAAGGTGGACTGCAGAAAACAAATCAAGCTCACCAAGTTCAACAAATTTTGAGATGTAATTTCTATGGTGGTAACCATCAGAATGACCACTGTTTAGCACCTAGTGATGGACAACAAGAAAAAGAGGCCCATTATCTACAGAACCAAGATAGACCTCAACAAAACTTTCAAGGAAGCTACCAAGGCTATTGAGGTGGCTCAAGTTCAAATCAGCCTTATGGCAGGAGACCACAAAATTCTGGTCCTACTATCATTTCTTTTGTAGGTCCTTCTAATAACTCTTATGGAGGTTTTTCAAATAGGGGTCCACAACAACAACAAGCTCAGCCAGATAGAATGTCAAAGATGAAAGATACTTTAACATAGTTGATGTAGGAGTCCATCGCAAACTAGAAGAACACTGATGCTTCTATTAAAAATCTAGAAGTTCAAGTTGGACAACTGGCAAAACAACTATCTGAACATGGAAGTGGATCTTTCTCAGCAACCGCACAGGTCAAACCAAAGGAACACTGTAATTTAATTACAACAAGGTGGGGGACTGTGATTGGTTTGAAGGATAATGATGAGAAAAAAAATAAAGAAGGAGTTGAAAAAGAAAACTAGAAAAATGATGAAGTGCTGACTAGTGAAAAAGTGGAAGAAAAAGTGGTAAGTGAAGAAGAGAAGAAATCAAATGAACAAGCCACTAACAAAGGTAAAGCTATAGTAAACCATCCACCAATTGAGCATCTTCCTTATCCGATGCTCCGTCAAAGAAAGATAAGGAAAGGAAGTACAAGCATTTTATAGATATTTTTAAACAACTGCAAACTAACATTCCTTTTTCTAAGGCGTTAGAGCAGATGCCAAAATATGATAAATTCATGAAGGATTTGCTTATGAAAAAGAAAAGAATTATGGATGGTGAAATAGTGAAGCCTCAGTCACAACAATAACGTCCAACTTAAAAGACGTTAAAGAATCGTTCCTGGGAGGCAACCCAATGTTTTTAAACTTTGTCTTAATTTGTGTTACTTTAATCTTATGTCTTATATGTCTAAAACTTAGTTTGAGTCTTTATTCACGAATTATGTTTTTTGAATTTCTAATCTGTTTTGTTAGAGCTATCATTGCATGGCCTGGGGACAAGCCTATTTTTCAGGAGGAGGATGAAGACATGGCAGATCCTGTTGATTATTTCATTGAAGGAGACTGAGCTCCTTAACCATGATCATCAAGGAGAATAAGCTCTTGAGCCAAGACCTTCAAAAATTCATGAATTTGTCTTTATGTTTATTTATCATTTTGTATTAAAATTCAACACTTTATTACCTTTTTTACTTACATGAGTTTATTTTGATTAATTTATGCGTGCTTTGATATTCTATTAGTATAGTTATAGATTATAACTCTTTTTTGGGACTTGTATAGAAAAATTTTCTTGAACATAACATGTTTTGGAAAGAATCAACAACTAGTATTTTTTAAACTTATTTTTGGATCAGAACACAACAAAAGGATTTCTTTTGAAAACATTTGAGAATGAAAAACAATGAAGGACTTTTCCAAAACACCAAATTAACTCAAATATTTTTGTATGGAGTTGATAAAATAACAACTTTTGAAACACTAATTTGATTTGAATATGGAAAAAGGCCTTAAGCTTTAGTGACTGTGTGCAACCACAGATTTTACATTGAGTGTCTTCATTGATATGCTCTATAGTTGATTTTGCATGAATTTCTAATTGTCATTACATATGATTCATGAATATGATCTAGGAATTATTTCTTTCTATACATTTTAAGCCATTGGCCAAACTGCTATCCCAATATATATTATTTTTTCCATTTGCAAACCCTTTGAGCCAAACACTTGATATTTTTGGAACACTAACCTAGGATAAAAGTTTCCTACCTTACCTTAGGTTAGGAGAGAAAGGGTGTTTTTGATGGGGATTTCTATCATTTAGTGGCTAATGAGATGTGAATACTCCGTTTTTATGGGTGTTAAAGAAAAGGAAATATTTATCAGAAAAGAAAAGAACAAAAATAAAAATGAAAAAGAAAAGGAAAAACAAGTTCTTTATGGATAAATAAATGTCTGAATCATGTACAGAGTTGTTGTAAATATCTTAATAGAAAGATGCGATAACTTGGTTGAAATGAAAAAAGATAGGAACTGATCGTTCATTTAAGTTACTATCTAGATTTTTATGTTTGCTCTCCTATTCTTAAGGTATGTTTGAATATCCAAAAAAACCTAGATTTCCTTCAAAACCAAGCCCAACCTTAAAAAGACCTATTGATCCATGATGATTATGCACATTATCTTTGATTTGATGGGAAATAACTTGCAAAATTGATTTATGACATATCAGTGATTGGAATTGAGATGAAACACTTGCCTGTGTGAGAACTATACACCTTTGATGAGGTTTTCCTTTGTTTGAATTAATCCAGTGTTTCCTCTGATATTTTTTAGAAACAAAATGCAAAATGATCTTAATCTCATTTTTGATTCTGTGAAATCCATCTTTGTGCTTTCATTTCTCATTGTTGCATTGTGAAAAATGTTGTTCTGATTAGTTTGGGGATTGATTCTTTACAAAGCATGTTCATAATTTTTGAAGCATACTTATACTATTGTTATTTTTAATTTTTCTTTACTTTTCTTGAGGACAAGCAAGATTCTAGGTTGGGGGGAGTTGATAAGTGTCAAATTTCAGTTGTTTTTGGGATTAAATTGTTAGCACTTATCCTTTGATTGTAATAGTTTTCATATAAACTACCCTTAAATCTAGTTGTTTATATATATATATATATATATATATATATATATATATATATATATATATTGTACATTTACTAACATTATTGTTTAAATATGAAAGATTCATCCATGATTTTGTAGGTTTTTATGGTTGTTTGTTAGATCTAGAAATAAAGCTAAAAGGAAGGACAAAATGGTCTTTTCATGAAGGTTTCTGACCCCAAATTTTCCTAGGCTAGCATCTAGCTCGCCTAGGCTAAAGAGAAAACTTCAGCCCTAAGCAAGCCACTCGCCTGGGCGAGCTCTAGCTTGCATGGGCAAGCTGATACCTTCAGCCCTAAGTAAGCAGCTCGCCTGGGCGAGTTTCCCCTACACTAGATGGCTTTTTCTATAAATAGCCACCAGGGAAGAGAAGAAAAATACCAGCAGCTTGAAATTAGTAGAAAAAAGAAGAAGAAGAAGGAGAAGAGGAAAAGTGGAGCCAAGGCGCTGCAGAGTTGTGATCGTGGATCACTTCCTTCGTCATTTCTCTTGTTAGTCTTGTCCTCTACACAATGATCGGTTAGTTTTTCTGAAGGATTGGATGTAATCTTTGTACCCTTATGTATCTTTTTTGATATTATATATGTATAAATCTTTTCTACTCATTGTTGGTAATTTCATTCTACTCTTAATGCTTGATTCTATTTGATCACTAGTGTCATGAAATTGGATTTTAAGTGAGACTCGAAAGTAATCTTAAAATTTGAACCAAATGATTTTACTCTCTAAGTTACGTTGCTATGAATAGAGTATAACGTTTTGATTGCAAAAAGCACGAGAATATAATTGTAATGTTGGGATATTTATTGTATATGCGAAGGATCGATATTTAGTAAATGTTCTTAGGTTCCAAGTGCAAGGAATCGACTTGGGATAATTATGTGTGCGTCAGTAATGTTAGAAAATGATTTATACATGTTAATCTTATTAAGATACTAAGGATATGAACGATGAAGTCCAATCCTATGTTTTCTTAAATTAATTTAAATCGTTTCCGCAATTTTCGTATTTCCAACGCACTAAATTCTGTTATTTCTGTATTTCCGTATTTCTATTATTTTTGTTATTTTCGTTATTTTCATAAATCCGTTATTTTCACCATTCTTTTACTTTTTTTATCTTTAGTTAGTTAAACCAAAACCAAATGACATTCGATTTAATTTGTACATAACTATTAAATTGATAACCTTTATCCGAATAAATTAAGTAACTCAAGTTCCTGTGAAGACGAACTCTTTTATAAATGTGAAACCTTCAATGACAATTGGTACGCTTGCCAAAAGTCACAACAACTATGTTGATCATGTTGTAATCATTGTTTGAAATGGAGAGGTATTTATATTTTTAAATAAATTATATTTTAATAAGTATTTGCTATCATTGTTAAAATGATTTTAATTGTTTTTTAGGAACGTCCTAAATTAAAGCTATCCTCCCATGTAAGGAAGGTTCAAAAATTCGGCAAGCCTGCTGCAGAGATTGAAGGCTTAGTTGCTGCCACAAGATTAAGTCCTCTGATCGCATGTTCCTTGGACACTGACGATCGGGGATGTAGAAGCAAAGACTTTGACTTTGTCTTTGATGTTTTGATGATGATCGTGATGATTTGATGAAAATGCGCTTCTCAAGTTTAATTCAAGACAATGATTTAAGAATACAAGATACAACATCAAGAAGATCTCTAATTTTAGGAAGGGAATTCCTAATTGAAATAACAAAAGGTTTGGCCAAGAAATTTAAGTTAAAAAGTATTTTTCAAGAGATTTACTCTCTGGTAATTGATTACCTAATCGATTACCAGTGGCCAAAATGGTTTACAACAGCTATTAAAAATTTGAATTCAAATTTTACACTGTGTAATCGATTACACAATATTGGTAATCGATTACCAGCAGTTAATAAATGTTTTAATTCAAATTTTAAAACCTGTAATCGATTACACAAATCCTGTAATCGATTACTAGAGGATATTTTCAGAAAATTATTTCCAAGAGTCACATCTTTTCAAATGGTTTTTACATTGCCACCAAAGGTCTATTTATATGTGACTTGGAACACAAATTTGCTCAGAGTTTTTCATAACAAAAAGTCTTATTCTCTCAAAGAGCAAAAACATTTTATCCTCTTAAGAATTCCTTGGCCAATACACTTGCAATTCAATAAGGAATTAATTGAGTGCTCAGATTGTACAATCTATCTCTTTCAAGAGAGATTTATTCTTCTCTTCTTTCTAAATTCTCAAAAGGGATTGAGAGACCGAGGGTCTCTTGTTGTAAAGAAATCTGAACACAAAGGAAGGATTGTCCTTGTGTGTTCAGAACTTGTAAATGGATTTTACAAGATAGTGAAACTCTCAAGCGGGTTGCTTGGGAACTGGACGTAGGCACAAGGGTGTTGCCGAACCAGTATAAATCTGAGTTTGCACTTTCTCTTCCCTTAAACTCTTTTATTTATTATTGCTTTGCATTTATATTCAGATTGTTTTATTTGAATCATTATTGAAGAGTTCATTTTTAAGGGAACTTGTAACTTGCATTGAAATTAAAATTGAATTTTAATTGGGGAAATAGTTTGCAATATCTTAATTCAACCCCCCTTCTTAAGATATCTGAGGCCACTTGTCTAAGAAGTGGTATCAGCGCTTCATTCTTGTATAAAGTTTAGAAGCTTCAAGAATAATGACCTCAACAAACTTCTTATTTCCAGAAGGAAATTCAATCAATAGACCTCCAATCTTTAATGGAGAGGGTTACCACTACTGGAAAATTCGAATGCAAATTTTCATTGAGGCAATAGATTTAAACATTTGGGAAGCCATAGAAATAGGACCTTATATACCCACCATAGTAGAAAGAACCACAATAGATGGAAGCACAACAAGTGGAAGCACAACAATAGAAAAACCTAGAGATAGATGGTCTGAAGAAGATAGAAGACGAGTACAATATAATTTATAAGCCAAAAAAATAATTACATCTGCCCTGGGAATGGATGAATATTTTTGGGTTTCAAATTGTAAGAGTGCTAAGGAAATGTGGGACACTCTACAAGTAACACATGAAGGCACAACAGATGTTAAAAGATCTAGGATAAACACAGTAACTCATGAATATGAACTATTTAGGATGAATGCAAATGAAAGCATACAAGACATGCAAAAGAGGTTCACACATATAGTAAATCATCATGCAGCTTTAGGGAAAGATTTTCAAAATGAAGATCTCATAAACAAAGTATTAAGATGTTTAAGTAGAGAATGGCAACCTAAAGTAACAACCATTACTGAATCAAGAGATTTATCTAACATGACTCTTGCTACTCTGTTTGGAAAGTTACAGGAACATGAAATGGAATTGTTGAGATTAAATCAACATGAAGAAAATGACAAGAAAAAGAAGGGAATTGCTCTTAAAGCCTCATCTTCAATCCAAGAAGAAAGTGATAAGGAAATTGATCTAGATGAAGATGATGATCTTAGCCTTTTTGTAAAAAGGTTCAACAAGTTTCTGAAAATCAAAGGAAGTCAAAGGCGACCAAATTTTAAATCTAAAAGAAGGACATGAGTTTCATCTTCTACTCCAAAATGCTTTGAATGCAATCAACCTGGACTTCTGAGGGTTGATTGTCCTATCTTCAAGAAAAAGATGGAGAAATCTGAAAAGAAAAATTTTAGTGAAAAGAAAATGAAGAAAGCTTACATCACATGGGATGACAATGATATGGAATCTTCTGAAGATTCAGAAAATGAAGAGATAAACCTCTGTCTAATGGCTAAAAGTTATGAAAGCGATGAAGAGGTATCTTTGAGGAAGAAATGGTACATAGATAGCGGATGTTCAAAACATATGACTGCAGATGCATCAAAGTTTACACATATCTCTCCCAAGAAAAGCGGGCATGTAACTTATGGTGACAACAACAAAGGTAGAATCCTTGGAGTTGGTAAAATAGGTACAAATTCTTCAAACTCCATTGAAAATGTTCTACTTGTTAAACGTCTTAAGCACAACCTACTTAATGTTAGTCAATTATGTGACAAAGGCTATCTAGTATCATTTGATTCTCAAAAATGTCTTATAGAACATAAGCATAACACCAATATAAAGCATATAGGATGTAGAGTCAACAATGTATATATGATAGACTTAAGCCTAAAACTAGATAACAATCATTGTTTTCTTAGCAAAGATGATGATACATGGTTATGGCATAAAAGAATTGCTAACATAAACATGGATCACTTAAATAAATTAATTTCAAAAGATTTAGTTGTTGGTTTGCCTAAATTAAAATCTGAAAAAGATAGACTATGTGATGCATGTCAAAAGGGAAAACAAACTAGAGTCTCATTCAAACCCAAAAATATTGTTTCAACTACTCAACCCTTACAAATATTGCATATGGATTTATTTGGTCCTTCTAGAACTATGAGTTTTGGAGGAAATTACTATGCTCTTGTCATAGTGGATGATTTCTCTAGATATACATGGACATTATTCATTACTCAGAAAAGTGATGCATTCCAAGCATTTAGAAAACTTGCCAAAGTTATACAAAACAAGAAAAATCTTAAGATTGCATCTATTAGAAGTGATCATGGGGGTGAATTAGAAAACAAAGATTTTGAATTATTTTGTGATGAACATGGTATTGAGCATATTTTTTCTGCACCTAGAACCCCTCAACAAAATGGAGTTGTTGAGAGGAAAAATAGGTCATTGGAAGAAATTGCTAGAATTTTATTAAATGATACTTCTCTTCCAAAATATTTTTGGGATGAAGTCGTCAATACTGCATGTTACATCATGAATAGGGCCTTAATAATGGTAGAAAACCTAACATTTCACATCTTCATGTTTTTGGTTGCAAATGTTTTGTGCTTAATAATGGTAAAGATAATCTAGGAAAATTTGATGCAAAATCTGATGAAGACATCTTTCTTGGATATTCATTGCAAAGTAAAGCATATATAATATATAACAAAAGAACTATGAGTATTGAAGAATCCATTCATGTTTCTTTTGATGAATCTAATGCTATTTTGTCAAGAAAGAATATACTAGATGATATTGCAGAATCTTTAGAACAAATTCATACTCATGGACAAGATTCTAAAGGAAAAGGGAAAGGAAGCAATGAAGATCCTCCAGAAGAAGCCAAATCAAATGATGAACTTCCAAAAGAATGGAAAGCCTCAAAAGATCATCCCCTTGACAACATTATTGGTGATATCTCAAAAGGGGTAACAACTAGACATTCTCTTAAAGAATTATGCAATAATATGGTTTTTGTATCTATGATTGAACCTAAAAATATAAAAGAAGCCATAATAGATGATCATTGGATAATTGCTATGCAAGAAGAACTAAATCAGTTTGAAAGAAACAATGTGTGAGAACTTGTTGAGAAACCTAAAAACTATCCCATCATAGGAACAAAATGGGTATTTAGGAATAAGTTAGATGAACATGGCATAATCATTAGAAATAAGGCTAGATTAGTTGCAAAAGGATACAATCAAGAAGAAGGTATAGATTATGAAGAAACATATGCTCCAGTTGCTAGATTAGAAGCCATTAGAATGCTCTTAGCTTATGCATCCATAATGAATTTTAAGCTTTATCAAATGGATGTTAAAAGTGCTTTTCTAAATGGCTTAATTCAAGAAGAAGTATATGTTGAACAACCACCAGGTTTTGAAATATCGGATAAGCCAAATCATGTCTATAAATTGAAAAAGGCTTTACATGGCTTGAAACAAGCCCCTAGGGCTTGGTATGACTGTCTAAGTAAGTTCCTTTTAGAAAAAGGGCTTCTCTAGAGGAAAAGTAGACACTACTCTTTTCATAAAGAGAAAATCACATGATATTTTATTAGTTCAAATTTATGTTGATGATACTATTTTTGGATCCACTAATGAATTATTGTGCAAGGAATTCTCTCATGACATGAAAAGTGAGTTTGAAATGTCAATGATGGGAGAACTTAATTTCTTTCTTGGATTGCAAATTAAACAAACCAAGGATGGTATATTTGTCAATCAATCCAAGTACTGCAAAGAGTTAATCCACAAATTCAACATGGAAAATGGTAAGCACATGGCTACACCAATGAGAACTGCTTGCTATTTAGATAAAGATGAAACCGGTCAGTCAATAGATGTTAAGCAATATCGAGGTATGATCAGATCACTTCTTTATTTATCTGCTAGCAGACTTGATATAATGTTTAGTGTGTTTATGTGTGCTAGATTTCAATCAAATCCTAAACAATCACATCTTAGTGTTGTTAAAAGAATCATAAGATATTTAGTAGGCACTATGAATATAGGTTTATGGTATCCTAGAAATTCCACATGCACCTTAATTGGATATTCTGATTCAGACTTTGCCGGTTCTAAAACAGATAGAAAGAGCACAAGTGGAACTTGTCAGTTCATTGGATCTGCTCTAGTTTCTTGGCATAGTAAGAAACAAAATAGTGTTGCTTTATCCACTGCAGAAGCGGAATATATTTCTGCCGGCAGTTGTTGTGCACAAATCTTATGGATGAAGCAACAACTTTTTGACTATGGAATCCTTCTTGACCATATACCTATTAAGCGTGATAATACAAGCGCAATTAATCTTTCCAAAAATCCAGTTCAACATTCTAGAACTAAGCATATAGAAATTAGGCACCATTTTCTAAGAGATCATGTTCTAAAGGGAGATTGTGTGTTAGAGTTTGTTGATACAAAGAATCAACTTGCTGATATCTTCACAAAACCTCTCCCCAAAGAAACATTCTTCTCTATTAGAAGAGAATTAGGTCTCTTAGATGTTAGTGATTTGGATAAATAAAAATTGATTGATTGAATTATCTATTTTTTTATTATTATTGATTGTTTATGTTAAGTATGTTACTTTGCATGATTTTGTTTAAATTCATGTTATTATGATGGCTTGATGCATTATTGTGTGTTTGATGTTTGAATGATTGAATTAAATACATTAGTAGTGATGATTGATAGTGTTAGATGTATTTAGCATAGACATAGGTAATGTTTAGAGGAACTAGCCTAGTTTATGCTCTGGTAATTGATTACCATTCAGTGTAATCGATTTCACAAGAACAGACAGCCTGTAATCGATTACAATAGCCTGTAATCGATTACCAGAAGGCTTACTACTCCTGTAATTGATTACGAAATCGTGTAATCGATTACATCTCGTCCTCCTCTATAAATACCTACGAAAACCAGTCACGCTGCGCAGCCACCATCTCTTCTTCGTGCCCCCTTCATCCCTAATCTTCAAACCCTCATATCTTCCTCAATTCTTCACCAAAACATGTCCCACAAAGCCCAATCTTCATCATTTTCACTCCTCTTTCGATTCCACCGATTGAAATTCCCTAAAATTTCATTAAATGGCAGAATCGTCGAAGAAGCGAAAGGGATCATCCTCCACCACCGCTGCTGCTGGCCATCGCCGCCACGGACCACCTGAAGCACCCACAACATTTATTCATCCTTCCTTATCATCTCCAAGATCATCCACTCTATTTTCTTCTAATGATCAACGTCTACGGTACCTTTCTCAATTTTCTTCTAGGATCATTCTAGACCCTAAGTACCTAGACATAGATTTCTTCAATGATGAGACATTTGACTGTTATCAAGTTTTTCAAAACTCAGGATTGAATGATTTTATGTCTTTAAAATTGTCTTACTATCCTGAACTTGTTAAAGTCTTCTACATCAATTTAAAAATTCAGGATGGTATTATTTCTTCTGAGGTGCATGGTATTTCTATGATCATTGATCAATCTTTGTTCTTTTCATTGACAAAATTACCCACTCAAGGTGCACCTTTTGAGGGCACCATTGTTGATGACTGGAAATTTGATTATTCTAGTCATGATGCTCGCCGTATGGTTTGTAATGACCAGGCTAAAATTACCGGTAGATTGCTGGCCGGATCATTGACATTTCATAATCGCATCATGCACTATATTATTGTTAGAATTTTGCTTCCCCGATCTTCAAATTTGGCTCAAGCCTCTGAGGAGGACTTGATCTTGATGTGGGCTTTCCTTACGGGTCGTTAGATCGACTGAGCTCACTTGGTTCGGTACCGAATGCATAAGGCATTACGGGCCAATGCACCTCTTCCTTACCCTCAATTGGTCACTCTTTTTCTCCGTCATTTTCAAATTCCTCTTGATGATGAACCTTTTGTTCAAGTCAAGCGTTCCTTTGCTATAGGTGCTGGTGCAGTCACTTCTTTTGGTTACCGTAAGGATCGTAATGGTCAATGGCTAAAGAAAGATGCACTTCCTCCACAAGATGACCGCACTCATTCTCCTCCTCCTCAACGAGATGATTAAGCCTTTATGACTGAAGTTCTTTCAGAGTTACGAGGTCTTCGCACTTATGTTGGTGAACGTTTTGATTCTTTGGATAATCGCTTTGCAGGAATAGATATCCGTCTCACACAACTTGAAGAAGATGTGGGATATATTCGTCAGAGCTTTGATCTTCCACCACCACCACCACTTTCTTAGTGTTTAGTTTATAATTATCTTTGTCTTATAAGCCGTGTATTTGGCTATGATCTTTAGGATATCATTTTCTGCACTTTAGTTATCTTTTGGTATTTGGACTTTAGTCTTTTATGCTTAGGATTAAATGTGGTTTGACTTATGAATGTTTGGATTATATATTTACCTTATGAATGTTTGGATTATTTAGTTAACTTATGATTGTTTGGATTATTTTTGGTCTTAGTGTTTTCGTGTTATATTGAATTATATGAATACTATTGTTTTGTTATTACCACGCACTTTGGCTTCTTGATGTTGCCAAAGGGGGAGATAAATGGGGTGGTATAGAAGCTTAGAAAACCAGTGATCATCAATTCCAAAACATAGGGGGAGTATGAAATGAGTGAACGCAATATATCATGCATATACATTACTTGTATCTTGATTTCAGGAATTAAATTGTCATAATCAAAAAGGGAGAGATTGTAGAAGCAAAGACTTTGACTTTGTCTTTGATGTTCTGATGATGATTGTGATGATTTGATGAAAATGCGCTTCTCAAGTTTAATTCAAGACAATGATTCAAGAATACAAAATACAACATCAAGAAGATCTCTAGTATTTTAGGAAGGGAATTCCTAATTGAAATAGCAAAAGGTTTGGCCAAGAAATTTAAGTTAAAAAGTCTTTTTCAAGAGATTTACTCTCTGGTAATCGATTACCAGTGGCCAAAATGGTTTACAACTGCTATTAAAAATTTGAATTCAAATTTTACACTGTGTAATTTATTACACAATATTGGTAATCGATTACCAGCAGTTAATAAATGTTTTAATTCAAATTTTAAAACCTGTAATCGATTACACAAATCCTGTAATCGATTACTAGAGGATATTTTCAGAAAATTATTTCCAAGAGTCACATCTTTTCAAATGGTTTTTACATTGCCACCAAAGGTCTATTTATATGTGACTTGGAACACGAATTTGCTCAGAGTTTTTCATAACAAAAAGTCTTATTCTCTCAAAGAGCAAAAACATTTTATCCTCTTAAGAATTCCTTGGCCAATACACTTGCAATTCAATAAGGAATTAATTGAGTGCTCAGATTGTACAATCTATCTCTTTCAAGAAAGATTTATTCTTCTCTTCTTTCTAAATTCTCAAAAGGGATTGAGAGACCGAGAGTCTCTTGTTGTAAAGAAATCTGAACACAAAGGAAGGATTTTCCTTGTGTGTTCAGAACTTGTAAAGGGATTTTACAAGATAGTGAAACTCTGAAGCGGGTTGCTTGGGGACTGGACGTAGGCACAAAGGTGTGGCCGAACCAGTATAAATATGAGTTTGCACTTTCTCTTCCCTTAAACTCTTTTATTTATTATTGCTTTGCATTTATATTCAGATTGTTTTATTTGAATCATTATTGAAGAGTTCATTTTTAAGGGAACTTGTAACTTGCATTGAAATTAAAATAAAATTTTAATTGGGTAAATAGTTTGTAATATCTTAATTCAACCCCCCTTCTTAAGATATCTGAGGCCACTTGTCTAACAGGGGACTTATATTGGTTTTTGTAGAGAGGTGGCATTAGGAAACTAGCAGTTTCCATCTTCCTGTAGGATAGGTGACTATCACCCTCGATGATGTGGCATCTTTGCTTCATCTTCCCATCATAGGCACCTTCCATAGCTTTGAGACTCTTCATGTTGACGAAGCAGTGTTGTTGTTAGTCGAATTACTTGAGGTAAGTGCAGATGAAGCAAGAGTTGAGATAGTACAATGTCATGGGGCATATGTTCAACTATCATGGCTACGAGACACTTATCGTAGCAAATGTGATGTCACACACTGGACGGTAGCAGCTCGAGCTTATTTGTTGCAATTGCAAGGTTGCACTCTTTTTGCTAACAAGAGTGCAATACACGTGCATGTGACGTTCTTGGATGCCTTTCGAGACTTCACCCAGAGTGGAAGCTACACATGGGGAGCTGCCGCCTTAGTGCATATGTACGACTATTTGAATGATGCATCTAAGAGTAGCGCTAGACAACTTGCAAGATATATCATACTGTTATAGGTAATTATAATTGATTTTGTTTTTGTTGTTCTTAGATGTTGACTATTGTGTTGATTTTATTTTTTTTGTTTTGAAAATATGTGTAGTTTTGGATTTATGAGCATTTTCCTTCTGTTGCTGAGGCTATTGCTGCTAAAGATTATCATGAGAGGAAACCACATGCCTGCTGCTGAAACTCTGGGAAGGCATTACCAGTGTCGACATATCGGAAACGTCTAGATAGATTGGCATCTGATGGTGTTTGCTGGATGCCCTATGGTGACCATTGTGCAGTTAGAGACTTTGTGTTGATTTCTTTGTTTTTCGGACATATCCAATGGGGTCCATCTATTGTCATACACCGACCAGAGAGGGTTGTGCGGAAATTTGGGTATGTTTATAGCATTCCTCCACATTCTCCGGCATCAAGATTATGCTTAGAAGATATTGACGACAGATGGATGCATTTTTCTAAGTACCTTGCACTAGTGGGTCAGATTTGTGTTGTGCTTGGACAATATGCAACAGACTACATCGACTGGTTTTACATGATGTATCATCCCTTCATAAGACCGGCACAACCCAGGGATCCAGCTAGACATCCACCTGTGTTTCAAGATGACACATATGTTGAACTAGATATTCCTCAGTACCTAATGGTGACAACAACTATGGAGGAAGCCCCTGCAGATGCACCTTCTCATGTAGAGCAGTCTCGACATGCAGTGGTAACATATATATTTAGTTTACTCTGATATTCATTTTATTTGAACATGCAACGTGTATAACCCTTTTCCATTGTTTTCAATTTCATAGGATGCTTGCCAAGCAATAGCTGAAAGATTAAAACGATTGTTGAACATGAGGATAGTGACAAAAAGTATAGAAGCATACAGTGTGATGGAAGACTGCCTAAGGATTGCTAGAGGTGTCACTGTGAAACGCAATGTATATGTGTGGTCACGACGAAGGCAGCATATGGAAGACGCATGAAGACATTTAGAATTTTTTAGGAAATGTTTAGACAATGTTTATCATTTTATTTTATTTGAAAACTTTTTTGTTTGACAATTTTTTTTGAGATATTTTTTATATTAGTATCGAACCCGTATATCATAGGTCTTGAATTAAACCATAAACCTTATATTAGACACTTAACAAAAAACCTAAGTTTTGAATTAACACTAAACCCTAACTTGTGACATAACACTAAACCCTAGGTAGTAAAACCCATTATTTGTGATGCACCAGTCAACTGGCATACCACTAAACCTCTATTTTCAAGTAACACTTAACCCTAAACCATTTGAAAGTAAAGTATAATAGATAATTATATGAATTTCCAATGAAATAGGTGTATATTATTGTAGTACATTACAATTACATAAGTAGCTAAATCTCCACTCTTCACTTAAATCAACATAGTCTGTTTTCAACATCAATAATTTTTTATACTGCTGTATTCTACTAATATATGGAGATGATCACTACTTTGCTTGAGGATGAAAATGTCTAGACCATAACAAAGCTAGAGGTGGTAAGGGACAACAGTCTCTTAAAAAAACTTGTTACATATGCACAAAAAGTTTCAAATTATTATAACACAATTTATTTGATAAATTAAAACAAAAATTATGATGCATTTACCTAAACAAAATGATTATCATATGCATGACCATTACATATTACGCGATGCATAAAACAATCTTTTAGTGGTTGACTTTTAAGAGGAAAAAACATCATGCTTTGTTGGAGAGACAGAGAAACAAGGATGACATTATACCTTGATGCAATGACATATCTCATATCATTTATATTCATCCACTTATCCATGGTAACCTGCATGTTACAATTATGATTACATTTATTTACAATAAATTTTAACTATAAAAATAACAGAAATTACATATCATGGACAATCCATCAACAAGTAGGGACCGCTTTAATTCCTCAAATCTGCCTATGTCATAAAGGAAGTTGATATACTCATATGACTATTTGGCAAGTTCTTTAAGCAAATGGTTGCATACCAAAGACCATGAATCTTCACCCATACCTAATAAGGCAATAATTGCACAATATCCACAGTTATCGTCAGCTTTGACATTGACAATGTTTTCAATGAATCATGAATGCATGAATGAAATTGACCCAACATTGGCATAGTCCTTCTTGGAATTGCTTAGTCAGATGATGATGCACTACGTTTGACTAAAGAATTACTATTTTGCACAAAATGTAAAACATCAACATACTCTCAGTAAGACAGATCAAGCTTTGTAGACAATTTCCCGAAGTTTACTCTTTAGAGTAACTTTGTCACAAACATCAAGTTCTTGAAACCGCTTGGATGTGGTTTCCATCTCTTCTGTTATGCTAACATCGGGCTCAGATAAACCTTGTTCTGAAAAACTTAGCCACCGCCAAAACATATGGATTACACCTAAAGGTATGCTATCGACAACATATCTAGCTAGCTCGCATGCATAAGGAAGACCATAAGTAGTTCTCATTACACAACCACAACAAGAACTGTCAATAACAGCATAACTCACATGCTCATACCCAACAACAATTTGGTTTAAAACATACCTTGATACCATGCCAAGTAGTTTTTTGTATTTAAAAACATGTCCAACCACATGTGTACTTGTCTCAAAAGATGTCTTAATTTCAGTGTGTTGTAGCGTGATCATGTTGTTCATGGCTTCCCCGAAACTACATAGGTCTCCAAGGCTATTATGTAGTAGTCTTTTTAAAGCCCAATAAGCAGATTCGATCCTGCATATGAAAGACACAAAAAATAATAAACAAATACAAGCATTGGCCATGGTCAACAAGCAAAATTTTTGTACCTGTTTGTTGTTGTGTTTCCTAAGTGCAAAATTTTTCTTTGTGGGGAATTATCCATGTTTGGTTGACATAGTCAACAAGCATTGGCCATGGTGAATAAGCAATTTCAAACTTCTTAAGGCAATCATCAAACTGATCCTTAGAAGGACAATCAACCAAACTCCCCTAGGCATCCATCACATAATCCCATCCATTTTTTTGATCAACCAGGGATTGACACTTTGCCTTGACATTCTTGTCAATGTGAAACCTACGCAACAAGTTGGTACACTCAGGGAATACATTTTTCACTACATTCATCACTCAGAGATCTTTGTCACTACATTCACTACATTCATCAATGCTAGATCTTTGTCACTACGTTCCTCTTATGGAAGAACGGTATGCACTTCTTGCATTGTATATTTGTTTGATTGTTGTATAACTATTGGGATTGTGCTCCTTTAGCGTTAGCAGAATATTTCTTGGTTTCACCATTAACTTTGTCATATCAACAATAATTATCTTTTCAACCTTAGCTGATCGACCAATGCATGGATGTCCAACTAATGACTTTGTCATTTCATGATTGTGAGTCCCACCCATTAACTTCACCATCCATCCTTGGCCTCCAACCACTGGTTTCCCACGTATCTTAAAGGGACACCCACATTTCCTACTACCAGTATCTCTTCTTACAAAATCTTTCTTCCTAGACCTATACTTGCCACTCTTTTCACAACCAATTAAGACAAATGAAGCCCTTCCTCTCATACCAGTGTTTGTGTCTGACCTCATAATGACTGCAACAAAACAAATCTCATAAGCAATAGCTCGAGCCCAATTCAAAACATCATCATGGGTAGCAAACACCTACAATGCAATCCAAACATCTTTACTCTTCAACAAACATTCAATAACTTACTTTAACAACAAAAAAAACATATTAATACCTGAGAAGTATTGAACGCATCGAAACAATCAACATGTTCTGATTTCACACCAGCTTCATCTTTATTTTGTTCATTCATATCAACTTCTTCAAGCATTATACTGTCATACATCCACTAATCTTCGTCCATCTTAACAAGACATTCAAAAATTTCAATCACAAACAAATGACCCATAACCACACCATACATATACTATCACACAAAACCCTAGGTACTTTTTTACTTCATTTAATAATATAAAACATTAAAATTGATAACCCTATATATTAAAAACCAATAACATCAACCATTGCGACAACCACCACTTGTCGACATACCTCCATAACACTTTCACCTCGACCGAAGAGGCCACAATGCACCTATCCTCTCACGAAAATGAAAAAATGAGAAGAAACGAAGAGAATGAATGAATGAATGTGTTAAAAACATTAAAGAAAAAAGGTAAAAGAAAGAAGAAACTAGACATGGGTATTTTTGGAATACCCATTTATTGCTAGGTGTACAAGCAATATGGCTGGTGCACAAAGCGACAACCTCTAATCTATTTGGGATCTTTTTGGGACACAACAAGCTTACAGGTCTAATCGCTTATACATATGGTTTCTTCAATGATGAGAACTATAACTCTTCAAATTTGTACCTCCATTATAACCAACTCTTGGGGAAAATCCCCATTTCATTAAGAAGGGTTAACTTTTCATCTATTTCATTGTCACATAATTTTTGAAGGTGATGCTTCTATGCTTTTGGGGTCCACCAAAGTGACCACTAACATAAACATTTCATGGAACCAATTTGCATTTGATTTTGGAAAAGTGAAGTTGCCTAAGATAAGATCATTAACATTGGATGTGAGTCACAATAAGATTTATGGGCACCTTCCTGTGGTGATAGAAAATGTGTTGTCATTGAATGTGAGCTACAATATGTTATGTGGTGAGATTCCAAAGGGTGACGATGAGAATAACAATGATCATGATGCGTACATGTACATTCATAATAAGTACTTGTGTGGGTCACCACTTTCAAGCTGCAAGTGATCACTACTTCTTTTCTTAAGATGGAACCTAGCTTCTTCATTCATATTAAGAAAATGTTGATTGAATAATGTGTTCATTTTTAAATGTTGTGTGTTCCTTGCTTTGCTTGACTATGAAAGTTTTAGGATTAGAGGGATTGTTAGCTCCAATGTAAAGGCATGGAAACAGTTTGTTCCCTTTTAACGTGTGAAAGATGTGTATTTTATATGGACACTATAAATTCTCATTTGATATTCTGTATTTTTTTTTATCTCTCTTCTTATTTATATTTTTATATTTTTTTCATTTATTAATACTTATATCCTTATGCTGTGATTAACTTAGTTTAGAAAGATCAATAATTGATAGTGGTCATCTTACTCCAGACATTTGTTAAGAATATATATATATATATATATATATATATATATATATATATATATATATATATATATATATTGTTTTAGCCTAATAAAATAAAGAGTTTTACAAAAAGAATAAATAATTGTACAATAAAGAGTCAGAAACTACTATTGGCTTCTATAATATTTATTTTTGGCCTCTACCTCACTGTGAAAACCCTATTTTGCCCCACATTTCAAAAACTCCACCCTTCCCTCTTCCCCACCTCCCCTTCTTGGCACCCCTATTCTCTCTTCCCCAACCTTTCTCCTCCCATCCTCTTCTCTCTTCCTTTTCTTCCCTTCTCAACTCCTCTCCTTCCCAACCCTTCTCCTTCACTTTCCAACCGTGCTCAAGCCTTATCCCTCTTTTTCCCCAACTCCTTCGAGGTACCTTTTTTTTTTGTTTCTTTGCAAATTCATGTTCTACAAAATCGTGATTTTGTTGTAGAGGTACCTATAATGAAATCTTGATTTTTTTTTCATGGAAAAAATAGGTACCAAAATCACAATTCCGTTACCTTTTTTGGGTTTAGAAAACCACAACGAAATGTGATTCCGTTGTGGCTTTGGAAAAACAACACAGCAGAATTGTGATTTTGTTGTGTGTTTCATTGAAATAAAAGTTATGACAAATTTTTAAATGATGTGATGAAATAAATTCCATCATTGTTCTATGATGGGACAAAAATTCGTTGCTAAAGATTTTGTGATGCCAAAATATGCGAGAAATCTTAGTCCATCATTAACTAATTTTGTGATGGATTCTTATTTATTTAGTGACAAATTTGATCCCTCTCTAATTTTGATTTTTCCAATACTCATATAACATCAAGATTTCATTTGCATAAACAAATTGACTTAGCACATATCCCAACCATATGAATCAAACTCCACAAACAGATTGAAGAAATTAAAAACAAAATTTTGCATAAAGCTTAGCAACTACCTGATTAATGCTCCCTTTATTAGTAGCATATCCTGAAAATAGAGATGAATTGCCTTCCTAACTGTTGGAGTACAAGTGTAAGGTGAAGTCCCACATCGTGTAGAAATGGAAAAGTTGAGCACCATTAAAGTGAGGAGAAGACCCATAAACCTGATTCTTAAGGTTTTGGGTTAAGGTGTGATGTTAGGTTCACTAATATGGTTGCTCATGACCCATTGGTGTAAATCTCCCCAGTGTTTATCCCCCTCGATTGCATAACAATTGGTATCAGAGCCATAAGGTTTTGGGTTAAGTGTGGTGTCTGGTTCACTTATATGATTGTTTATGGCCCATGGTATCCATGGACATGGAGATTCCTTATATCGAAAGTCTTCTTGGAGGTTAGGTAGCAGGTCTCCTGTAGGTGTTGCAGCGGTGCAAGGTACTAAAGCATGTTGGAGGCAATGACTAAACGAGTCGGGGTAGGCACGATTAAGCTCTAAGGGCCACCATTAGATACTCATGGATTGAAAATGATTTCCGCTCGAATGGGAGACTATCATGTGGATGAGACTCACACTTGAGGGGGAGATTGTTGGAGTACAAGTGTTAAGTGAAGTCTGTAACGCCCTAAAATTTTGGTAACTATAAATCAATGTTTAAATGTATTTATCATGTTATTTGATTATATGCTTGACTTGAATGAGTTGGGGAATGGTGTGAATTAGTCATGTGTGATTTTCTTGATGTGGATGTTGAGTTATGTGTAGTTTTATTGACCTAAGTTGAAATTATGAGATTTCAAATTTTAAAACTCCCAATCCAAGAGGAATTGCGCTAAGTGAGAAAAGTCGCACTTAGCGCCAAAAGTGGATTCTTGCTTAGCGAGACGAGCTTGATCTGCAGATTATAAATATGTTCTTCAGTGTGAAAAACATGTTTTTTTTCACTCTTTTTCTCTCCAACGCCCACCCACCTCCTCCTTCACCACCCACGACCATTGGTGGCCACCACGAGTCGTCGTTGCTTGCCGTTGAACCACCACACCAAGAGGAACATTTTAATCAGAGTGAAATCCTCAGAATCCACCTCAAGGATTTGGTGGAAAAAAATCCCTCAATCCTCTCTTTCGTAGCTTTTCTGAGGTAATCTTGACTTCTAAGCCTTTCTTCTAGTTAGTTTGAGTTTCTTTTAGTGTCTCTTGTGTTTTGGGTACTGTAATAGGGTGCTTTTACACTTCCTTTGAAAAAACCCATTGAAAATAAGACATTGTAAAAGTTATCTTTTTATAAAATTGATGTTATTTTTGTGACCTTCACTACTTCGGTCACATTAGCGTGATCGGAATTTCAAATTGACGTCTCCTTTTACTAGAATCCAAAACATCCCTTAGCCCTTTATGTTTTGACCGGGGTAATTGACTTTGAATGTTGTTATTAACCTTGTTTTTGAAATTTATACTAAATTTCCTTTGATTTGGTATATAAAACATTGTGTTTGGACTGGCGAACGTGAACGAGAGAGGTCTCTGAGCGACGCAAAGAGGAACTGACAGAGAGCTCATGATAGGTGAGGGGAGTTTATTATAATTTATGGCATTTGATACCGTAGTTGGGGTCAAGGAACCTAACTATGGGGATGTATACCTGTCCCTATTGCATGTTGGTTTTCTAGAAAAACAATGTTTTTGACTAATGGGATACGATATGTCTGTTATTGATAAAGGACATTATTGTTTTTATTAGACTTGTGTTTTCTGAAGACCTGGAGAATGTGAATCTCAGGCATGAACTATATATGTATGTATATGCAGAATGTGATTTACTGATGATATTTTTATTGATGATATTAATTGATATGAGGTGATGTTGATGTTTATGATAATGTTGATGGAGAATGATGTTGTTATTGAAGATGATATTGATTATAATTGATACGAGACGACGTTGGTGTTTATGATAATATTGATATGAGATGATGTTGTTATTGATGATTATGTTGATAGGAGATGATGTTGATGTTGAGAATGACATTAATATGAGATGACGTTGATGTTGATAATGACATTGAGATGAGATGTTGTTGATGTTGAAAATGTCATTGTGATGATGTGTGATGTGTATGTACATGGGGGGTGTAGTGATCATGATGGATATCCCTGGTGGGGGAAATAGAGTGGTTAAAGAGTTTTAAGCATCTCTAAAGAGAGATGACTTAGAATCCTTAATTATCCACGGTCAGTGCATTGATGATGCCCATGTTTTATACTTCATATTGCATGGAAATAGTATAAACTTTGTCAGTAAGTACTTGTAGTTTCTCATGAGGAGGAATACTTGTACTTGGGGGCATGCCACTCGGTTTGGAACTCCCTTAAGACTTAGGCTGATCACCATGGGGGGGGGGGGGAGTTGCCTGTGCACGACAAGGTGGCCTCGACACTTGCTGTCTAGTTTTCCTAAGTGAAAGTGTCATGGGGACATGCTTAGGCTATTTTCTGACAAATGATATCATATTACATTTGAGAGTTAAGGTGAAGTGCATGCATCATACTGAGCATGATTGATTGAAATTATGGAAGGCTGATGACTACTTGTTGAGTGTGTGTTGGACTAATGGATGTTTGTGTATGATTATGTTATTTCTTAATGTTTTCTTACTAATCATGTTCATTTGATTTTTGTGTTAATTTCTTTTATAATTAACTCACCCTTGCAATTTTTGTACTGTGTGGGTTGTATCTGTGATGATTGCGAACCTTTGTTTATGGGAGCAGAAGCACAACAATAGAGTATGTGGAGTGAGATTCTTTTGTGGAGCCGCCAAGCCGACGTGATGACGTTGGTATTATTCTTGGAAGAGAGTAGTGTTTTGTTAATCAACACCTCCGTAGTTGGTTCTATAATTCTTTTTGAATTGAGGATGTAAATCACAAATTTAATTATATGTATGAACTAATTTACTTTCCATTATGTGAATGATGTGTACTGAGTTACTATGTGTGTGTGTGTGTGTGTGTATATATATATATATATATATATATATATATATATATATATATATATATATATATATTCATTTAAGTAATTGTGCATTGTTTGGTAAATGTATATCGCGAAAAATTTACTTTCATTTTTCATTAGCAAATTAACGGAGTTTTCATTTAAAAATTGAAATTTATGCGGTTTAGAGTGGTGATATCGTAACGATGAGGCTCATCGTTACAAAGTCTCACATCGTGTAGGAATGAGAAGGTTGAGCACCATATAAGTGAATACTCGACCCATAAACTCGAGCCTTAAGGTTTTAGGTTAAGGTGTGATGTGAGGTTCACTTATATGATTACTCATGGTCCATTGGTGTAAATTTCTCCGGTATTTACCCCCCTCAGACGCACAACACTAAATAAACACTACGTACAAAACATAAAAAATAAGTAAAATCGTTGACAAAATCTATAAACCAACAAATAAAAGTTATAAGCCAACAAATTCAAAGAAAAATTAAAGTTGCTTAGTAATGAAACCAAAATACCCGAATTATCGTTGACCCATAAACTCAGCCTTTGTTTGTTTTTTTTGCATTCATTGTTTAATGTCGATCATAGTCAATGTTACAATTTTTTTTATCCGTAAGAATTGAAGATAAATATTAAAGAATTTACAACACAAATATTAGGGGTGGGTATATGAATCTAGATTTGCCGAACAACCCATTAAGTTTGCAGATCGGGCACATAACATATCTCTTTTTTTTTAAATCCATTCTAAATATATGGATCTAGATTTGCCTGAAATGTTGATAAATTTTAGTACGATAAATTTTAGCTTAAAAAATAAAGTCATTTTTTTCTTTTAATTTTATATATTTTTCACTTTCTAAAAAATATTTTTTTATAAAAAATATTATTTTCAAATTAATATTTGAGTCTATGATCAATTTATCCACGAACTGTTGAGACCAGATACAAACCTTAAAAAAATCTATTTATTTTACAAATCAAACTTATCCGATCCATATTAAAACACTAGCTTCACATGTTAACCCTTAAACCGATTGGATGGATCCGTATACTTACCACTCCCAACGAATACCATCCTGGATCAATGTTTCCTTAGTATGCTACAATTTTAACGATAAAAATAATAGACATCTAACCGCTGGATCAAAATTGTGAATCTTACACAGTTATGAAACTAAAACCACGGAATTAAAATTAAGAAGACCAAAATTTCGGATGAACGTAGGAAACAACGTAATTTAGCCTCCTTTCAAAAAAAAAAGTAACTTAGCCTAATAAAAATAACGAGGAAAAAGATCGTGGTGTAGAAGAAGCTAAATATTTGGTGAGTCCGTACAATATGATACCGGCATATACGTGAGCATTAGTTTCTTTTAATTGTGGACCGTTGGATGAACATGGAGACAAGTCGGTTTGACGGCTACAATAAACTCCATTCACGGCTACCTTAACCAACTGTTTTATATTTCATTTCACTTTCACCAGGTTTTGTGGTTAATTAACAAGATTCAGATTTCTTTTAAAACAACGACGTCGTTTTCATGCGGTCATCCTAATTAGAATATTATAATGAGTCCCCAACACCCCATGTGCTTTATCCCCCTTTTCGTAGGTTTCTGTTTCTGCCATGAAACACGATGATCATTTTACTTCCTAGAGAAGAAACGTTTCTTTGATTTGAGTATATATATATATATATATATATATATATATATATATATATATATATCAAAGAGAGTGATACAAGAGAAGGAATTTCCGTTATTTTTTCTTAGATTTGATTTATGACTATTGACTTAAGTAGTGATGTTCATCCCATCCATTCTTTTACAACTCATTTCCTTTTCATTTTTTTTATCATATCACATATTTTTTCTATTCCAAATTAACCATAAGACTCAATTACGTAATTAAATAAGACTAAAAAAATAATTAATTTAATTTATGACAATAAATTTATCATAAATTTATATATGTTTTTCTAAAACTATCTTTTTTTTTTATTAATATTCTTCCCTTTTTCTTTCTTTTTTTGGTATATATTCTTCTATCTTTCCTAATTAATTGTTTGTCCGTACAATTAATTTGGGATATTTGAATCTAAAAATAATTAATAGAATAAAAAATATGAATTGAGTATAAAAAAAATAAATATTGTTTTAAATTTAGATCTTATAAATAAAAACAAAAAAAATATATCTCATTTTTTTCTTTCTACTTTTTTTTTCTTCTTCTTTTTCTATGTATCTTGATAGCAACACACGAGCAAGACCAAGGAGGAAGAGTAGAGCACCAACCTACCTCAAGGATTTCACTAGCCGTTAGTGCCTGTTGATGCTTGCGGTTGATACCTGCTGAGTTGGATATTGCTGAGTTGGATATCAAGGGAATGACCCTTGATCTTGTCTGCTATTACTAGGAATATTCCCTTTCTGTTAGGACCTGTCCACACTAAAATACAAATTCTGTTATTGCAATTCACTATAAATACCCATCTAATGAAAGAAGGCAGCAAGAATTTCAATCCCCAATACTTATCTTTTATTTTGTGCTTGGGAGGTCTGGCCCTCGAAGTCCAGGAATTTGCTTATTCATAACATTTTGGTGCTCTCATTTCGTGCTCATGGATGATCCCAACTGTTCGAAATCTTCCTCGGACAAATTGGAGGATGCCATAGCCAAGCTTACCACACACCAGATGAGTCTCAGCGAATGTCTCCAGAACATGACCCACAAATTAGACACTCTTATCACTACCTTATCCACATCCAAATCCCCTGACTCTTCCCCAACCTCTTCTCACCATGTTCCCTCACCTTCCCCTTCTTCTTAGCCTCCCCATGTAAAGCTTGATGTCCCCAGGTTCGATGGTTCTAACCCTTAGGATGGATATTCAAAATCACACCATTTTTTGAATATCATCACACCCCTGATCATGAGCGCCTCACTATAGCTTCTTTTTACATGGATGGCCGTGCCTTGGCTTGGTACCAGTGGATGGCCAGCAACGGCCAGCTCTCTTCCTGGGCAGGTTTCCTCCATGCTTTGCAAACCTGGTTCGCGTCCTAGCAGTATGAGGATCCCACAGGCACCCTGTTCAAATTAACTCAGCAAACCACAGTCCAAGCTTACCTTTCGGAGTTCGAGGATATCGCAAATCGCATGGTGGGCCTTCCTCCACATTTTCTTCTTAGCTGCTTCGTTTCGGGGTTGAATCCCGACATTCGCCGCGAGGTCCAAGCGTTGCAGTCGTTGACTCTGGTACAGGCGACAGGACCTGCGCGCTTACAAGAGGAGAAGCTTGCGGAGACACGACGAGCCTTACGCGGTCGGGTGCCTTCCTTTTCCCCTACGGTCGCCACACAAACGCACACTCCAATTACGCTACCTCCTTCACCTCGAGCCCCTCCTGTGCAACCACCCTCGCCGGTACCGTTGAAGCGCCTGACACTAGAAGAACTTGCTTCTCGCAGGGAGTGAGGCCTTTGCTTCAAATGCGATGAACGATATCATCGCGGCCATCGTTGCCATTCTAGGGTTAACCTCCTTATTGTAGATGATGATGAGAGGTCCACTGAAGACTTTGTGCCTTTGAGCTTATCACCCGACCCGCCTGACCCAACTGACCCGAATGAAGCCCAACTTAATTTGCACTCCCTTACAGGTCCGTTAGCTCCAAAAACATTGCATTTTTCAGGCTTCGTGGCTACAAAGCAGGTCTTGATCTTGGTGGATGGGGGTAGTACCCATAACTTCATCCAGGATACAATGCTTGCGGGACTGGGCCTTTCTCCTTGTGACACCACCCCTCTCAAGGTCATGGTTGGTAATGATCAATACCTCCATTGCTACCAAATCTGCACAGCAGTACCGATATTCATTCAGGGCGTTGAATTCATCATTGACCTGCATGTATTACCCTTGTGTGGTGCGAACATCGTGCTAGGGGTGCAGTGGTTACGATCACTAGGACCCATATTAACGGCCTACACCACTCTATCAATGAAATTCATGCACCAGGGCCGTGCCATCAAATTTAAAGGCAAAGACACCTCTGCCCTCCAACCTCTATCTGTCAATCAAGTCTGACGCCTGGTTCGCACCGCCGATGCCAGTGCTTGCTTTCACTTTCAGTTTCACCATTAGAACCGCCGTGCACCGCCATCTCCCCACCCACCTACCCTCCGGAAATTCATTCCTTACTGAACAAATTTGCCTCCTTATTCCAACCCTCACAAGTTCTCCCACCTTCTCGTCCCATAGACCACCATATCCACTTGGCTCCTAACTCCAAACCCGTTAATGTTCGCCCATATAGGTGCCCACACTATCAGAAAGCCAAAATTGAATCTCAAGTAAGCTCCATGTTGCAGAGAGGAATCATTAGACCCAACACGAGTCCATTTTCATCCCCTGTGCTATTAGTCCGTAAACATGATGGTACCTGGCGGTTTTGCGTTGATTACAGAGCACTGAATGCTCTAACGATCAAGGATCGTTTCCCGATACCTATGATTGACGAACTGTTGGACGAATTAGGGGGTGCATCCTGGTTTTCAAAGATGGATTTATTGCAGGGATACCACCAAATCCTGATGTCCGAAGATGGTATATGCAAAACCGCTTTTCGAACTCACCATGGCCACTTTAAATTCAGGGTGATGCCTTTCGGGCTTTGCAACGCCCCTTCATCTTTTCAAGCCACAATGAACACCATCTTTCGCCTTTTCCTTTGTCAATTCATTATTGTATTTTTTGATGATATCCTTATTTATAGTACCACACTGGAAGATCATGTTTTTCACTTGGAGCAAGCTTTTCGGGTGTTGTTGTAGGAGCAGTTCGTCTTGAAGTTAGCCAAATGCACATTTGCCCAACCTCAGGTTAAGTACCTGGGACATGTGGTTTCTTCTCGCGGGGTCGAACCAGTGCTAGCCAAGGTTCAGGCTATTTAACAGTGGCCGGAGCCTCGATCGGCGCATGCACTCTGAAGCTTTTTGGGACTCGCGGGATTCTACAGAAGATTCATTCGCGGCTATGCGACAATTGCTGCACCTCTAACCAAGCTTCTAACACTGGAACCTTTTCAATGGGCCCAAGATGCTCGTGCAGTTTTTGCTGCTCTTAAGCAGATGCTGACCTCAACCCCTGTTCTCCGGTTGTCGGACTTCACTCTTCCCTTCACGGTGGAGACGGATGCGTCAGGAACGGGCATGGGCGCAATGTTATCACAACAGGGCCACCCAGTTGCTTACTTTAGCAAAAATTTTCCACCAAAGCTACTTGGTGCTTCCACGTACGTTCGTGAATTATTCGCCATTACGGCCGCCGTCAAGAAATAGTGTCAATACCTCCTTGGCCGGTGCTTCAACATCCTCACTGATCATCGCAGTTTGAAAGAGTTGCTTAGGCAGGTGATTCAAACACTTGAGCAACAAAAGTACCTTGCGCGCCTCATGGGTTACAACTACAACATTCAATATCGCTCTGGCAATTCCAATGTAGTTGTTGACGCGTTATCATGGTTGTTAGAACCAACTCCTGAAACACTGCTGCTTTTATCAGTCCCATGTTTAACATTTTTGCAGGCGCTCAAGGCTCAGCTGGATCAATCCTCAGACTACATCCAGCTCTGACAAAGCATTGTGGATTACCCTGATCAAAATCCTGAGTTTTCAATCACCAAGTATTTCATTCTTCATAAAGGTCGTATTTGGCTTTCTTCGAACTTACCATTCTTGCACACTCTGTTACTGGAATACCATTGTACACCCACAAGTGGCCATGTGGGTGTCGCGAAAACATTGGCTCGACTAACCAAGAATTTTTATTGGCAGGGTATCCGTAAAGATGTGGAAAGATTCGTTGCTTCATGTGTAGACTGTCAACACACGAAATATGAGACCCAAAGACCGATAGGACTGTTGTTCCCATTGCTGGTACCTTGTCGACCATGGGAGGACTTATCCCTGGATTTTATCATAGGGTTATCGGTGTTCCGCGGCAATACTGCCATCTTGGTAATTGTAGACCGCTTTTCGAAAGGAATTCACCTAGCCATGCTTCCAACTCATCATACAGCGTATACGGTGGCCGTCCTTTTCATGGACCTTGTCGGAAAACTCCACAGCATTCCACGAAGCTTAGTTTCAGACTGCGATCCTCTGTTTCTCAGCAAATTTTGGCAGGAACTTTTTCACTTGAGTGGTACCAAGTTACGGTTAAGCTCTGCTTATCATCCTCAATCAGATGGTCAAACAGAAGTCCTAAATCGGGTAATTGAACAATACCTTCGGGCCTTCGTCCATAAGAAGCCTTCATCATGGGGCAAGCTGCTGGGTTGGGTGGAGTGGTCTTACAATACCTCCTGGAACTCAAGTTCAGGTCTCACCCTTTACGAAATCACCTTTGGGAAGAAGCCTTTCAACTTCCCACAATATTTGACAGGGGACTCTAACATTGATGTTGTTGATGTCATGCTCACTGATCGCGAGGCTGCTTTCACGGAAATCAAGAAGAAATTGGAGAAAGCACAAAATCGCATGAAGTATTTTGCAGATAAAAAGCGTCGTGAAGCTCAGTTCAAAGTTGGTGATATGGTTCTGGTCAAACTTCGTCCACACCGACAAACTTCGGTCTCGGGTCAACCAAGTGGTTATCCAAGCTTGCTAAAAGATTCTATGGGCCTTTCCGGGTCGTTAAATGAATTGGATCCACAGCTTACAAATTGTAGCTACCGGAACAAGCTCGTATACATCCGGTTTTCCACTGCTCCCTCTTAAAGCCATATTACTCAACAGAGTCTGATACCAGCTCACACTCCACCACTTTACCCGTGCTTTCAAAGGATGATCATCTTCTGATCCAACCTTTAGCCATATTAAATACCCGCCAAAATAAGGACTCTGAACAAGAGGTACTTGTGCAGTGGCAGGGACTATCGTCGGATGACACGACTTGGGAGAAATGGGACCAGTTGCAGGCTGAGTATCACCTTGAGGACAAGGTGCTTTCGGAAGCGGCGAGGAATGATAGCAACACAGGAGCAAGACCAAGGAGGAAGAGTAGAGCACCAACTTACCTCAAGGATTTCACTAGCCGTTAGTGCTTGTTGATGCTTGCGGTTGATACCTGCTGAGTTGGATATTGCCGAGCTGGATATCAAGGGAATAGCCCTTGATCTTGTCTGCCATTACTAGGAATATTCCCTTTTTGTTAGGACCTGTCCACACTAAAATACAAATTCTGTTATTGTAATTCACTATAAATACCCATCTAATGAAAGAAGGCAGCAAGAATTTCAATCCCCAATACTTATCTTTTATTTTGTGCTTGGGAGGTCTGGCCCTCGAAGTCCAGGAATTTGTTCATTCATAACATATCTCCTCCTCCACCTTCACCCCAAAATGGGAGTAAACGAGTAACAATTACTCAATTGAAGTTTATAATAATTATTTTAAGTATATTTATATTCGTTATAGTTCACTTTAATTTCTCTAGTTTAATATTTAATTATTAAACTTTAGTTAAAAAAAAAATTGATCTCCCTCCCTCCCTCTTTCTCTTTAAACACGACTCCTGGTATGTACTACTATTAATTTGGACAAACGTTCCATATAATGGAAGAATATGATCATAACCAAAATGGGAACAAAACATAAACTTATAAACCCTAAGAAAAACATAAACTTATAAAACTATAAAGAGAATGACCAAACTTTAAAGTATAAGGACCTAATTAAATAAATTTGAGATACTATAAAGCCCAAAACTATATTGTTAAAAATAATCAGAATAACATATGTCATTCTTTACAAAAGAAAAAAAAATACACATTGAGTCACTCGATCTCAGAATTAAATAATTAATATACTTTAATCTAGTACATAAAGATTTACCAATTTGAGAGTATAAAAAATTAATATATAGGGAAAACAAATTTTAACATACAAGAATTTTGAAATAATTAATTATATTTAAGAATAAAAGCAAGTGAAAATTGAAACATAAAAAAATTGCAGGAGCAGAGAATTTTACAATTTCAAATTTATAAAATTATTAAAAAAAGTATTTTTCAATAATAGTGAAGATAATATCTTTTTTTTTAAAGAAAAAGGAGTACAATAAGAAATTATTTGAACCTAACAGATGAAAATTATTATTTATCATGTTGGGATACATAGGGAAGAGTAGGGGGGTATACGCGAGTCGGTTTAAGTTGAGTTTGGTCAAATTCGTGACCCAATACAATCAAATTTAAATGGGTTAGTTTGGATTTTTTTCAAGAAAAAAAATTAAAACTCGATCCAAATCAACTTGTTTGTAAATGGTTTGTGTTAGATTGAGTTACAGGTGAAAACATTTAAATTTTTCTGTTAATGCATTTAAAATCCAATCTTTTTAATAAATTAAATTTTTTTATTAACCTTTATCACACTATTATAGTGTGTTTTCAAGTTCCAACATGGCCAAGGTGTGGTTGCTAGTTGCGACCGAGTGAGGTGCGGTAGAAAGAACTTGAGAGTTGAAATTCAAATTTTGAGAGAATGACGGAGTGAAATCGTGATAACTGAGAAAAGAAAGAGATAGTCTCACTCTTAGTTACTAAATATGAGAATAATAGTGATTGATTTTCTAAAATTTTAAAATATATATTATATCTATAATAATTTAATACAAATTAATGGATCAATGGATCGAATTATCGGATTCAAATATTAAAACGTATGACCTAATCTAAAATTCAATGGCTTTAATCCAAACACAAAAAAAATTCAAATCAAATTGTTTGAATTGATTTAAATCAATTTGAATTTTACGAGTGATTCGTACTCATAAACACCCCTAGGGGAAGAAGACGGAAGTAACATATGGGGATGAAATACCAACAACACATTTTTAAATAAATTTTTTAATACACTCTTTATAGTTAATAGTTGAAATTTATTAAAAATAAAAAAAATTATGCTTTTTTATTGAATTTTACTTATTACTTTTAATAAATTTTAATCTAACAACAAAAAAAACTTATTAAAAAGTAAGTTAATTGTTAACACTCCTCTTATATGAATTTCTTTATATAACTACAGTTACTAATACCTCAGTTAATACGCATGAAGGGTTTTTATCATTGGTTTAAATATTGGACTAGCCAATGGGTGATCAATTTGATCAATCCAACATAACCAGTTTAGTGACTAATCTATTAACTCAACAAAGCAAATTATTTTACAACTAGTGCGAATTGGTAAAGAATCAATCAAATTGATACAAAAGTAATATATATTAACCGGTTAAATAAATATTTTTTAATTTATTTATATTTAAAATATTTCTAAGATAAATAAAATTACATATTTAAAGTTTTTCACATAAACATCAATTATTTTGCTAATTATTATTAATTTTATTTTATAAAACGTACAATTTAATCATTTATATTATTTTTTAATTATTCATTTCTGGATTCTCATAAACATATATTATTTTATATTACTTAAAATATTATATATTAAAAAATATAAATTTAATTACTACTAGTTAAGTAGGATATGATAATACTCATGTATATTACTGAAACCTCTTACCACTAGGCCAACTATAATAAGCAATGTCTTGAAAATCATATCAGATTAACTGATTCAACTGGTTCAATCAGGAGAGCTGATCTGGTGATCGATTCAAATACTTTAAGAAAATTGAAATATTTCAAAACTGGTGAGAATTATTAATCCATAATTGATCAATGAAAATCGATGTTGAACTGGTATAGCTAGAGAGCTAATGTTGAACTGGTCTGTTTTATTTTTTTTCAGAGATTTTTATTTAATATACCATATTTTTAAGATAAGAAAATACATAGATATTTCAATAAGCTTCAATTATTTTATCAATTATTACTAATTTTTATCTTATGAAACATATAATTTAATAATTTATATTAGTTTATAATTTTTTAGATCATATTTTTTTTATAATTTTATATTATTTTATTACTTAAAATATTATATAATATTAAAAATATAAACCCGGTTCAACTATGGTTCAATTATAGTTGAACCATTAAATCTTAAACTAGTGTTTTTACGGATTCAATCAATGTTCCGATTTAAAAAACATTAATAATACATTTTTAGAACATTGAGCTTAAATGATTAATAGACATTTAATTTTAAAGTGCAAAGTTGAGAGTTAAAAGTAACTACCATGTTTTTGTTTAAAAAACTAGAAAAAAACTATACATTACTTAATAATATAAAATAATTTTATTGTTATTCAATCATAATTTATCATATGATCAATTTATCAATTTTTATCATAATTAATTTAAAAATTATAAAAAGAATAATATAAAACTATTTTATAATATCAATACTTACTCTTTGAACTCTTAAAAAAATTCAACGAGTAATTCATGAAATTTTGAAGTAGCACGTTCAACAATTGAAAGTGTTAAGTCGTAGACATTTAGCCAGTTACATTTGAAATTAATAACAAAATCAGTATAGCTGCAATAAAATAGTAATTGCCGCCCAAAGGAACGTACGAGCAATTAAAAAAATAAATATTTTAAAAATTATTTAAATATATGATTAGGAAAAGTTTTTCCCTGTAAAAAAAAAAATGACACACTTTTTCCCTATAGTTTCTCACATCAGCTAGCTGATGAATTATTATTATTATTAGAATTTGAGTTATTATTATTATTATTATACATTCAGTTTTTTTAAATCTTATTTTTGTTCTATTTTTCTTTAATTATATTCATTTCTAATCGCATCAATTGATAGATATATCTGTCAATTTATCTTTCTTTCTCCATTCCACCATACACCTAAAAACTAGGACGTACTGGAAACATTTTCCTATGAATTTTACCTCTACGTAACGCAGTATTTATGTTTAATATTTTCTAGCATACTGGAAAGTTTACTAGTTTAGTGTCAAGTTAAAAACAAATTAAAAATAATTGTTGTGTTGTTGATTCGGGTATCCATCAATCTAATTTGTTTATATTCTTATTCGGAAACCATTATTTTAAAAAATAAATTTTCAGGAATTAAGTATTAATGAAGAGTTTTATTTTGATACATTTTTAGTATAAAATTTTTCATACGTCAACTAGCATACAAGAAATGATCTTCAATATAATTTTTAAAATATTTATTACAAAAATAACCAACTTTTTTACTGGAAAAAAATAATATTTATATTATTAATGCATTCGGTCTATTTAAATTCATTCATTAATTAGAATAGTTAAGAAAACTAACAAATTGTTTTAGTTGAATTAATACGTAAACAAAGAAAAATAATGCACGTATACGTCTCATTTGAATATGATTGACTGGTAAAAGAGTGAATTTCACTATTGAACAAATTATCTCAAGTAAAAGATGCCTACAGTCTAGGCAATAGAAAAATTAAAGACTTAAATTTATAATATTGGTAAAATTCATTGGAGAAAATTTAACTAAGAAAGTATATATAAATTCAAAGAATCTCCACTAATGAAGAACCAAATTCATTGTTGAATGAATTCGAAACTATATTCACTACCACACATCATAATCTGGAGTAATATTTATTTCCCCTGACATAGTAGTTAAAAATGTTCCTAAAAGCTTTTGAGAATATTTAATAAAATATGGTGAAAATATATTAGTAATATTTATTTATATTTATTAATATTTAAAAAATATTGTCAAAAAATTTTAAAACATTTTTATTAAGTACTAGGAAAAAAATAATGCTAAAATTAAATGTGTAATAGTGATTTAACATAGAAAGAAATAATTAGTACATTAAAAAAATTAATCATGATATGTCTTCACTTTTATTTTTATTTTTATAATGTACGTTCATAATCAAATATAAATTGAATAATCACATACTGTTAACCAGTTACATCGTTGCCTAATCTAAAAATTATTTTTCTTGATCTCTTAAAAACCTTCCTGACTTCCCGAATCCCCCATGTTACCGCAGTTTAAGTTAGCTGCAATTGGATAGAAAACAACAAATATTCTGATTGCAACATTAGTTTTTTTTTTTTCGGTAACATGCAACATTAGTTTATGGTTACTCCTTACGTCATTAGTTTTTATTTTAAAAGCGTATGCTAAAAATTTTAATTTCCTTAAATACATGTCAATGTCAAAAGCGTATTTACAAAAGTCAAATTTTCTGAAGAAAAATCTAAAGCTGTATTATTGAAAGATTTACCTGATAATCTAATCAATATAACTCAAGTATCAAAACTTGGTTTACGTAAATACGGAAGGTTTTCTTTTTGGAGAATAAGAAAATCAAAGCAATTTAGAGTGTTTGATAAGATATTCTAGCTAATTTTTAATATTTTTATAGACTTTAAGTAACTTTTTTAAAATACGAATTTTTAATTTTTTTTTATATTTATTTACTTTTTATCTTTGAATATTTGTTAGATTTTCTTTAAATATTTGTTAGGTTTTCTTTTTAATATTTTGTATTTAAGGTAAATTTTTATTATTTTTTTATCTTTTTTTAATATGATGTGATAGGGTTTTTATTTTTACTTTTTTATTATATATATGATATTGATATATAATAAGTTTATGGGATTTTTTTAATTTTTTTTAATATTTTATAAATAAAAAGCTACGAGTGTTTAGAATTAATTTAATACTAAAATTATAAATACTGCAAAATATATTTTTATCAAAAAAATAAATTATGAAAAAAAATTCTAGAAAATCAAATTAAAATTTATATAAATTAAACATTACACAAATATGTTTATTTATGCAATTTTATATTTTTTTATCTACTTTAACACATAATTTTATCAAATATTTTATGATTCAATAAGATAATTTTTCAACTTTTAGTTAATTTTGTTTAATTAATTTTATGAAAGCATAATTCCCTGTTCATCCTTAAGCGATATTAAGTAAATATTTCCATCAGATTGCTAAAAAAATAATCAGAAGCAATTGTTACGAAGAAGTTATATAATGCAAATTAACTATCAACTAAGCTCCTTAGAGAAAGAAAAAGAAAATTATCATCTGTGCTATTCTTATATCACAAGAGTGATGATTTTTGAATACTTATTTTTTTATAGAAAAATATTAATTTATTAATTTTATTAGAAATATTAATTGAGATTTGAATCCACTGTCTCTCTCCTTTGGCTCATATATAACAATTGAACTAATTTTATATCTTCCTCTCTATTTCTTTTCTCATATCACATCATATCACCTACCATAAATTTATTTATTTTTTCTCTTTTCTTCTTCTTTTTCTATATCATAAAATATTTGAGTGCCTAAATATCTTTTTTCCAATCCACAATAATTTTGAAAAATAATATTATGCTTACAAATAGATCAAAACTGCTTTACTATGACGGTTTGTTTTTACATGAGAGCGTAAGTACATAATCTATTTTTTTGAAGAAATTAATCATATCCATAAACCATAGACAACGAGAAATTATAACCCTACCATGAATCTTCGTCGGGGTTGGGAATTTTCTTTTAACCATATGCTTGGAGGTGAGTCTTCTTATAATTAGGGGTGGAAATTAGGGGTGGAAATGAGTCAAGCCAAGCCAAGCTTTACTAAGCTTGAACTCAGTCTGAGTTGAATACGTAAGGCTTGAGCTTGGCTCATTACCTGTCATAGGCTTTTTTTTAGGCTCGGCTCGGCTTATATAAAAGCATATTTGAAAGCCTGCTTAAAGACGTCTTTGATTAATTAATTATTTTAAAACCTAGTGAAATACTAACTAAAAAAAAAAACTTATAAAATTTCGTATAAGTAATGTACAAATCCAAAAATAATTGATAAACAAAATCATATTGAATTCAAGTCGTTAAAGTACAAAATATATCAAAAGAAAATAAAAAGAACATAATATTAAAAAATATATGGATTAGAAATGATTTGCAGAAAATGAATTTTATTCTACGTGAACCAAAACTTACAAATCTATTTTAAGTTCAAGCCCATAAACGAAATAAAATAAAATCTGGATAAGATAAGATGAGATGAAATAAAATCTGGACAAAATAAGATCTAGATAGAATAAAATCTGAATAAAATAAAATCTATACAGAATAAAATCTAGATAAGACAAGATTTGATAAAATAAAGTTGTTATTATTATTATTATTATTAGTTAAACAAGTCAACTTGTCAAGCTTAACAAGCTTTTCTATGGTTTGAGCTTGACCTTTTTATCTAAAAAGATTTTTTAAAAAGCTTGAGCTTGATCTTTATAGTAAACAAGTCAAGCCGAGCCGAGCCGTACATAGATCGAGCCGAAAATTCTGGACAAACTGCTCGGCTCATTTCCACCCTTACTTATAATATAAACACAACAATAATTAAAGCAATCCACGATAAGATATAAAAGGGGATATCTTTACAATACGTGAAGGATATATCAAATTCAAACATCACATTTGTCTTGTTCTTGGAAAAAAAAAAGTTAGACTCAATTGTCATGTGGAATACTTTTATTAATACCGTACGTCTTCTAAATTGTCATGCGCAATATTTTCACTTAATTGGCGGTTAAGAAATTATGCACTTCCCACGTTTGTTCCTCTATAAATACCATACCATCTATGCCATATTTCTTACACCATAGATATCACAATTAACTATCAACTACCTATAGGGAACTAATTACAAAATCCTAGAGGTTGTGATATTATGGCTCCTACACTTCAACGTGCACTTTCTCATCTGCTCACTCTTGTAGCTTCACTTTCAATACTCCTAGTGGTACCCTCCTCTTGTTTCAACCCTAAAAAGATTGTGAATGCTTCCTATGCTTCATACTCCTTATATGGTTCAGATTGGTCTCCTGCTGTAGCCACTTGGTATGGACCAGCCCAAGGGGACGGTAGTGAAGGTATTATAATTAGAAAACTTTGGTACAAACTATATAAAGTAATGCTTGAATTATAGATGTAAAGACTTCAATAATTATATTTGTTAATTTTATATGTAGGTGGTGCTTGTGGTTATGGAAGTGCTGTTGGGGAACCTCCTTTCTCATCATTGATGTCGGCGGGAAGCCCTCTTTTGTTTGAATCAGGCGAAGGCTGTGGTTCTTGTTACGAGGTGCTAATGATTTTTTGAAGTATATATATATATATATATATATATATATATATATATATGAATTCTTAGTATATTAATAAAAAAATTGCTAATAACATACTTTCTAACTTGAAAAATTATTACATATAAGGTCCAACACAATCACATGTTTATGGCCTTTGTTAATCTGTATGTGACCCGTAAATGAACTTTTCAATTTATTTTAGAGTTAATAAAACTTAGTTCTGTGTCAGCATAATGTTTGTATCGTATCATGTAATAATTGATTTTTTCGTTAACACAAACATATTTTTTATTATTTACTAAAATTTATTAAAAACCGAAAATTATATGATACAAGTCTTATTTCTTATTTAATATAAGTCTGACTAGTGGTTTTATATATAGTTTTTAATAAATTCTAAATAATAATAAACTGCGTGTTAATTAAAAGAAATGTGTTGCTCAATAAGTGTGTAGCTAGCTACTCCATGCATTCAAGTGCAAAATAAAAATGAAGATATATATTAATTAATTAATTCAAGTTTAATTTGCATTCCAATTTGTTATAATTTCAGATGAAGTGCACTGGGAATTATGCATGCTCAGGCAATTCTGTAAGGGTAGTCATCACTGATAGCTGTCCTGGGTGTGGTTCAGATGCTCAATATCATTTTGATTTGAGTGGCACTGCTTTTGGTGCGATGGCAATTTCAGGCCAAGACGAGAAGCTACGCAATGCTGGCAAAATAGACATTCAATTTAGAAGGTGAGTTCTTAAATTTTAATCAAGTGAATTAAGCACTGACAATACTTATGAGGAGTACACTGTAAAACGTATAATTTTTATTAAATATCACAATTATATACAATTTTGACAAATTGTAGCATTTTACTGAATTTAATATGGTCCATATGTATTCTGTAAATATTTTTTCTTACAAGTTAAAATTTATATTTTGTGTTAATTTTATATTTTACATATTGCAAAAGTGATGTTTTTGTCTCATGTTTCTAAAATAGTACTCTAAGTATGTTTTTAATTTTTAAAAATATCACGAGTTTTAAATTTAGTCTCCTTAAAAAATTTATCATTTTCAATCCTTAAATTAACAAAAACGATGCGGTAAGTGATTATAAATATGTAATTTTGTTGTAATTTTTAAAAACAAAAAAATCATAGACCAAAAACATATTTGTTTTTTTTTTAAAAAAAATTTATAGTAATTTCATGTCTATATTTTTATCATTCCATTCTTGTGTCGTGTCGGTGGTGGGTTTTAGCTCCTAATTGACTAATCCAACGTGATCACAAGAAAATTAATTATATATTTCTTCTAATGGGACAAAATCCCCAAAACTTTATTATTTTTTCAATACATATATTTCTACCTCCTTGACTTTCTATTTATTTTCACATACAAATTAATAATAATTTTATTTACTAAACTGTAACTAACAATTGGATATCATGAGTTTACTTTTGCAGAGTTGAATGCAACTATCCCGGTGTATCAATATCTTTTCGCGTGGATCCTGGTTCCAACAAGGAATATTTTGCAATCTTGATTGAATATGAGAGTGGTGATGGTGACCTAGACAAAGTTGAACTCAAGGAAGCACATGCTTCCGCCCAATGGTACTCCATGCAGCGATCATGGGGTGCAGTTTGGAAACTTGACAAAGGGTCAGCACTTGTGGCACCATTCTCCATCAAGCTAACCACTCTCAAATCTGGCAAGACCATTGTGGCTAACAATGTGATCCCTGCTGGGTGGATTATTGATCAGACTTATAGATCAATTGTCAATTTTTAATTTCAATAATCGAAGTTGTCCATTTGTTTGGATCTATCATCAGCTTGTGGTTGTCCTACTTAATATAATATATGAATAAGAAGATAATTAATCTTAATCTCTCTAATAGTGAAATTTAGGTTGTCTTTTTAATTATTCATTTACGAATTTAATAATATTAGTCAACGTGTATTATTATGCGTTGACCCATGCTTTTCTAGCCGAGGGGTAAGGAATCTTAATTAGCGTATAACATCTCCATGAATGAACAAATGATGGAACTAATTAATAAATTAAAAGGCTTGACTACAAGTGAAGAATACTTTCTTTTTCTTTTGTTTACAAACCTTTATTGCCCAAATATTGTTAAAGTAATTATTCTCATAGCAGTCCAAAATGACTTTGAGTGCCTTTGTTTCAACGATTAATAGTTTATTCATCAGAATGTAACATGGAAGTATTATTTCCATATGTAAGTAGTGAAAAATTATTTTCGGGTATTTTTTATTTTCATGAATACAATAACTTTCAATTTATCATATTTTCTTCACTTTTTATTCCCACGAGGAGGAGTGATGCAATCCTACCCCGCAAGGGCATTGGATAGAAAAACTCCAAGTAGATTGAGCCAGAGATGCAAGAGAAGGCCCTAGGGTTCTTATGAGCCTTAGGGTAGATTTCGGGTCCATGGGCTAAGTACGAGCCCGCTTATCTTTGTAAATATTCGATTAAGGTTTCATTATTTTTGGGCCTTGTATTTAGGGCTCCATAATGTAGGTAGGGTACCCTAGAAATATAGGATTTTTCAGCCCTTGTATTTTATGGCACCTAGACTAGTTTTTGTATTAGGGGTAGTTTTATAATTTCACATGCACTAAGTGGATATTTGAAAATAAATTTAATTGAATTGGTAGAAGCCCAATCCAATTAAATTTTAGAGGGGGAGGTGAGCATTTGCTTACTACACCCCATTGCCACATCATATAGTCACACTTTGTGCATGTCCTTCATGCTTTTCATGCCTCATAACACCTAAGCACACTTAGTGGAAAATCTTGGAATTGATCTTGGATTAGTGGGCTGAACCATAACTAAAATTCACTAATCATAATTAGTGAAATTTTGGCTCCACAAATTCAATTTCAAATTCAAGTGAAATTTGAATTTCCCTCCAATTTTGTGTGACACTTAGGCTATAAATAGAGGTCATGTGTGTGCATTTTTTTCAACTTTGATCATTTGAATATTAAACTTCAGATTTCAAAGCTCATTTGGAGCACAAAATTTCGTGCTCTTCTCTCCCTCTCCCTTCATTCATCTCCTTCTTCCTCCAAGCTCTTATCCATGGCCTCCTATGGTGGTGAGCTTCTTCTAGACTCATCTTCTCCTTGAAGTGGCGTCTCCTCTCTCTCTTCCTTCTCCATTCCGCTGCCATTCATCTTCCAAGAAGCAAAGGAATCCATTGATGAAGAAGATCCTAGGCCTACAAGCTCCAATGGCCTCAATGAGTGGTGCTACAAGAATAGACAAATATGGGGCAAACCTTTTGTAAAAGTTTGTTAAGTCTTGGAAGTCCCAAATTTTTCTTACACTTGGTGGAGCGGGCCACTCAGGAATGACCTTTATTCTCTTAGGGTTCATGGGAACCCCTTGATCACAATTTAAAAAATTAAGAAAAGTAAAGCAATAGAACATACCTTTTTCTGTATTTTCATGTTGATTATTCCTACCCAAAAGTATGACAAACCTAAGGTGTCCCATATGAGTGCCTAAGTTTGTATTGAAACTAAAAATAAGAACAAACCTACCTAATGAGTCCCTATGTACACAAATCATGAAGATGTTGGGTGCACGAGTGATTTTACAAAAGAGTGTTGCACCACCCAAAGCATTCATCACACCACCTATTTTAGGGATTTGGTGCCTAATAATACCTATTTTGGGCACCAACAAAGCACAAGGATTTAATCTCTTGCGAACCAAACCCTCATCCAACAACTCCTTTACTTGAGGAATAAACTCAAGCCTAAGAGATGTGGCAATGCTAACAAGTGTCTTTTTACAAAGGAGAAAATGTGGAGGTTGTCTAAGAAGGGAAATTTCTTTAATATTTGTCTTTATTTCAAAATGTCTTTCCTTCTTAGCTAACCTCTTGGAGGAGACATTTACCTCCTTACACTCCTCCTTAACCATTAAAGGTTGTCCTTCTTCTTGGCGGTAGATCTCTTCACTAGATTCTTCCCCTTTTGCTTCTTCACTTTTACTAGAGGAAGGTGAAGTAGTAGCCTCATCTTGGCTACTATAAATGTCTTGGCCCCTCATAATCATGGTTTTCTTGGTGGGGCATTGAGAAGTAATGTGTCATCTTCCAAGACATTTAAAGCACTTCATGGAGCTAGTCTTCTCTTGCATACTAGCCTTAAGGGGTTGCTTTTCTATTGTCTTCCCCTTATCATCTTTGGGCTTAGAAGGTCTCACCCCTAATATTCCTTGACCTTGGTCTTTCTTTGGATAAGAGTGAGAGCCATAAGATTTTGAAGTAGACTTCCTTTTAAGTTGTTGCTCTACCCTTATTTCCCAATCTAAATTAGCCTCTACATTGTCCTTCCCATGGAAGTATGGGAGTTTAATGTTAACCTCTTGAGGCTTTCTTTCATTTTCTCTCCTATGGGAGTAAGGTCTAAGATGTGACCTATGCCTTCCTTCATAATAGTCACGAAGTTCTTCACTTAGGCTCTTGCAAGAGTTATGACTACTATAGGAGACATGTTTTTCTCTTTTCATTTCTTTCCTTATTTTTCTTCTTTCTTCCTCTCTTATTTTCTCTCTTTCATCTTGACTTATTTCTTCCACTCTTTTTTTACCTTTTTCTTTTCTCTCTTGTTTTTCTTTCCACAACTTAAGGGATCTCAACTCATCTAATATCTTATACAAGGGGTCCTTAGGAGTAGAACCCTCACCATTAACACTAGATGAAGAATGAAGACTCATGTTGGTTCCTAAGTTATGGTTCTTTCTTGTTGGGGGTTTGAAAAAAAAGGTAAAAGAAACTATGGTTGAAACTAGCCAAAATAAACACTAAAATAGGTGTGAAAGATAAGGTAAAAACTAATTGGTAAAAGGCAAGCTATCTAGGCGGTTTGACAATGGAGGGTAAAGGAAATAAGCTATGAAAGTAAGCAAGAAATTAAAGTGCAAGAAATGCAAACTAGGCGGATCCTAAGAGTGTTTGGATGACCTCATTTAAGGTTCCCAACAAAACACTCACTATCCTAAGGGAAAATTGCCTAAAATTATTACACACAAATGGAAGTAGGGTGACCTATTGGAGGCTCCCAACTTACTTCCAATGAAAGGCCTTTTTGTTACAAAATTTGAAAGCAAAACAAATTGCCAATTACAAAATTACAAAAAAAAAGTCCTCAATTGTGGTGGCTATTCTCTCTTTAGTATTTCACTCAATTTGGAGTGCTTCTTAGTCCAATAGCTCTTAAGGTGGTTGGCCCCTTGCTTCTTGACTCAAATTCTTCAAGATATGGCACCAATCCTCCTTTCCAATTCCCTATATGGCAACTCACAAGCAAGGAAACAAAGAGACAAGCAATAACCAAAGACCAAAAAAAATAAAATGAAATGACAGCTAAACCAATAGAGTTTTAACAAGACAAATTTCCAAGGATTATTCAACAATTAAAGCAATGAAAAGCACAAAAAACAAGCTAGGACTCAAAGAGAAACCTAGAATGGCTCTAGAGTAGAGTAGAAAAACTCTAAAAAAAAAAGACTCAAGAAACCTCTAGTTTTGGCACTTGTTTTCACAATAATTTTCAATTGAAATTTCAGAACTAGGATTGGTATAAAATAGGCACCAATTATAGAACAAATTTTGAGCCAAAACAACAAGCACACTTTCCTTTCACTTTTCCTTTTTTTTCCTGGACACTGATTTTTCTGCCAACTTGTGAGATTTTTCTTATTTTTTACTTTAATCCAAATCGCTTGGTTCTTTTTTTATAATTTTTTTCCAGATGTCTAGAAAATTCAGTAAAAGTTTCAGCTCAAAAAACGGAGTGACCAATTCCCAGTAATTTATACAAGTTCGTATGTTCAAGCTGCCAGCACCAGCGATTTCAACCTAGAAATCAAGAGTAGTGTTTATGTTGCTTAAGGCTTGGATAGTTACAATTTGTGTTTGCTTATGCTCAATTATCTTGAATAACACAATTAAAGAGAGCTTAAGACTTATTTTGATTCACAAATCCAGCCACAACTCAGCACCACAACTCAACTTCATCATAGGCATCATGTAGGAAACTTAGAAAGCAAAAAAAAAGTTCAAGAACAAGACTACTTCTAGGAATTGATTTAGAACATGTTATGAACTAAATAACATGCATGAATTAGACTCAAAATTCAAAAGATAGGCTAAGAATGACAAGAATACATGAACAAATGTATCTAGAATTCAATCAACAAAATAAAATCCAACACAAACTTAGAACATAATGTGACAATTACTATGACTAAACATGACTCTAAGACAACATGGATTAAGTGATTTACACTTAGATTTTTGTGTTTTTTTTTCTAATCAATATTTTGGAACAAAATTTAGATCTAAAGGTTCAGCACAAGAATATTATGAATGAAAATTGATAGAACCTAAAATCAACACAAAAACAAGGATTCAAGAGTAGATCTACAAAATTTGAACCATAGAAATGCAAGAACAAGTGTAGATCTAAGATTTAATCGGTTTTTTTTTAATCTACTCTAAACAGCACCAAACCACAAGACAATGGAGGATATACATGGAGAATAAGATGAAAAACAAGGAATTAAAGAGAATTCACCGAACAAAAAGATAGAGGAAGCAAAAGAACATCACCTAGATGAAGATGCTCTTGATACCACATGATGCAAGCTCCATTGGAGCTTGTAGGCCTAGGATCTTCTTCATCAATGTATTCCTTTGCTTCTTGGAAGATGAATGGCAGCGGAATGGAGAAGGAAGAGAGAGAGGAGACGCCACTTCAAGGAGAAGATGAGTCTAGAAGAAGCTCACCACCATAGGAGGCCATGGATAAGAGCTTGGAGGAAGAAGGAGATGAATGAAGGGAGAGGGAGAGAAGAGCACGAAATTTTGTGCTCCAAATGAGCTTTGAAATCTGAAGTTTAATATTCAAATGATCAAAGTTGAAAAAAATGCACACACATGACCTCTATTTATAGCCTAAGTGTCACACAAAATTGGAGGGAAATTCAAATTTCACTTGAATTTGAAATTGAATTTGTGGAGCCAAACTTTGGAGCCAAAATTTCACTAATTATGATTAGTGAATTTTAGTTATGGTTCAGCCCACTAATCCAAGATCAATTCCAAGATTTTCCACTAAGTGTGCTTAGGTGTCATGAGGCATGAAAAGCATGAAGGACATGCACAAAGTGTGACTATATGATGTGGCAATGGGGTGTAGTAAGCAAATGCTCACCTCCCCCTCTAAAATTTAATTGGATTGGGCTTCTACCAATTCAATTAAATTTATTTCCAACCACACACATCAAATATCCACTTAGTGCATGTGAAATTACAAAACTACCCCTAATACAAAAACTAGTCTAGGTGCCATAAAATACAAGGGCTGAAAAATCTTATATTTCTAGGGTACCCTACCTACATTATGGAGCCCTAAATACAAGGCCCAAAAATAATGAAACCTTAATCGAATATTTACAAAGATAAGCGGGCTCGTACTTAGCCCATGGGCCCGAAATCTACACTAAGGCTCATAAGAACCCTAGGGCCTTCTCTTGCATCTCTGGCCCAATCTACTTGGAGTTTTTCTATCCAATGCCCTGGCGGGGTAGGATTGCATCAAGGAGGGATGAAAATAAAATATTGTCATGGGAATAAGGGAAATTATTTCCTAAAATACTTTTAATTTCTTTTTGTATTTTTATTTAAATTATTTTAAATTTTAAAAGATGTTTTCAAGAATATTAAAAATGCATGCACGGTTAGAAAAAAGCTGTTCAACATCGGTCCTTGTCGGCGTTCAACAACAGTGCACGGCCGTCTTTAAATGCGATGTCATTGTAGACCTCCGACCAATCTACGACGGTCTCTAAACACCATTTTAGAAGGACGCGATTCCTGTGACTTGGATGACTTCATGGCCGTAGTTGAAGCTTCGCCTTCGAAGACGTTGTTGACGTCAGCAACGACGTTGAAACATACGCTTTTAAGGTCGGGCTATGGCGACACCGACGTAGTAATATATAACGTTCAAAGACATTGTCAACATCAGCAATGACATCGAAAGGTACCCTTTACTACGTCGTTGCATCGGCAACGACCGCCGTTGAATGCATGTCCAACTACATCATTACTGTCGTAAGCACCGACGTAGATTAATTTTTTTCCTATTAAAAATGTTGATTTTTATTGTATTACAAATTAAATATAAATGTAATTAATATAAGCTCGAAATTTATAAATTATTATTGTCAACTAATTATTATGATAAAGTAAATATAATTTTTGTGCTATAAATTATGGCTTTACTTAATTTAATATTATATAAATAAGCAAGATAATGATAAATCATCATCAACTAGTATTTGAAATGTAACCTGATGAGATTAATAAATAACAATAATTAAACATAATATAATAATAAATAAAGTAAAATCTACTAATAAGCTGAAAGTATATAAATTTGTGTATTATATATTATCATTTTACTTAATTTAAATTTATATTAATCTTAAGCAACAAAATGATAAATAATGATTATGATCACAAATAGTCATTTAACAGTTGTTAAAATATTGTAACTTAATTATATTAACAATTAACAATAAACATAATTAGATTTAACAGGTAACTTATTTATATTAACAATTAACATAATTATATTTAACAGGTAACTTTTGTCACACAACCTGAAGAAAGGTTAAGTTAATTGGTCATAATAATTTATATCCTTAAATATTGTTTCTTTTTAAACAAAATCCAAATTGTGTCAGCACCTGCATTGTCCACAAAAAGTAAAGCTCTTCTATGTGGGGGTGGTTTCTTGTCCCCAATTCCTAACATTCTTTGTTTAAAGGCATCAAAATCATTCACCTGAATGGCAAAAAATTAGGTCAGTATTCAACTATCAACCATGCATGAGATCAATACCCTCATCATGAATATGTTGAACTACACCTACTCGCCAAGGTCTCTGCATTTTGTTGTGACTCATTCTGTAAATTTCAATAATAGTTCCTTTATGATAGAGATCCACACATGCACGAGATCCCCAATCAAAAATGTTTGCAGCAAGAACACCTTCAATGAGAGTAAGTAGTGTTGTTTCCTGAAAGAAATGAGGCTTTCAGATTAATAGCCTACATGATTTATGAGAAACTAGAGTGGCATAGGGGCACTATGAACCAAAATGCAAAAAGGACTACTGACATATTGAATTTAAACTCTGCATGGCATCAAAACGAAACTCACTGGTACATTGTCACTTCTACTAACTTTACATATATTGACTTGAATAAGGAATAATGTATTAGTTGCATATATCATCTCATGTACTACACGAAAAGGAACAAATATTGACTCCTCCCACCATTTTAAATTCAGAGGATTATAGTAATAGTAAGGCATACCTCATCCATACTATCAAGCTCCATCAACAAATCAGGTAGGACAACAAGTGATGCCTTATTTTCCCTATGATAGATATAAACACAAATAACAAATTTAAGTGATCAAGAATAAGGACATTCTGAGGATAATAATGGTCTAGAGATGGCATGAACTACATTAACATTGATAGAAGGGAAGTTCTCTTCTTTTTGTTTTAAGAGTTGAGTTGTGTATCTAAAGCTTGTATCTTTTATGATGAAGCAACCATCAAGTATTTTTCACTAGGTGAGGCTAGCTACATAAATCAAAAGACACCATTGGTTTCTATCTTCAACTAAACCCTTTACTAGTCCATTGAGATAAAATATAAACATAAAAAAAATCCAGGTAACAATGTCTACTCTAGTCATGATGATCAGCTTTTGGGTAATGAAACACAAATAACTGTTAAAGTTTTTGAGAGAAGTAAATAAGAAAAATCCTAACAATAAGGGGAAAAAATAATTAAGAAAATCATGAGATGTACACATTACAGATGTACAAGAAAGCAGGATAGTGAGACCCCTAGATCAACCAAAAAAAGGATATTTAGATTTCCAAATGTTTTTACTATAGGGTTTAGGAGATTCAGATTTCCAACTGGTTGCGCACCTGATGTTATTCCTATTGAGTACCATGGTCAAGTTTACAATTTGACCTGAGAAGAAGATTTTGATTTTCAGGTAGGTTTGTCAACAAGAGACCTCTCCCAATTAGGAGAATGAGTAAAAAAAAACAGAAAACTAAAGTGTAAACACAACAACAGGGTCAAGAGCCCTTATTCTGCCAGTTTTTTTTATAATTATAATGAAGAAATTAAAATTGAACACTATGTTTGTCATACCCTAATTTCGTCCGGGGATTATTACTTGATAACATGCAACCTTTGGTTAGCCGCTTTGAGATACTTGGCGTCCTTTGTTGCACAATAAACGAAGTCCCGAGACGTCTCAAAAATCAAAAGAAAGCAAGCTTGCGCGATCCGTGAAATTCTGTAATGTGGCGGAAGTCGAAAAGAGGTATTTTTGCGCAATCCGTAAGTTTCCGTAACTTCTTCGAAAGCTAAAAAAGAGTAAATACGTAATCCGTAAGGATTCGTAACCTTGCGGAAGGAAAATAAGTATCGTTACAAAATTCATAAAGTTTCGTAACGTTACGGAAAAAGAATTACCAAAAAAATAGAAGGGGGTGCATTTAGTAAAAAGGGGGGTACAAATAGCAATCTGGCCCACTTGGGCCTTCCAAATCCTTCCTCCAGAAGGCTGTTGCTTCTGGAGGAAGCAACCTTGCTCGCCTGGGCGAGCTGGGTGGCAAGGTTCTCCCCCATTTTGCTATAAATAGGGGGAGAAGTGAAGAAGAAAAGGGTTCAGCCTCTTAGGCACTTCTCTCTCTCTCAAAATTGCTGAGGAAAATTATTTCCGTGAAGAAAATCCAAATCGAGGCGCTTCTGTAACGTTTCCGTGAGAAACTACGCGAAGATTCTCGACCGTTCTTCAAGATTCATCGTTCGTTCTTCGTTTTCTTCAGTCTTCAACGGGTAAGTACCTCAAACCAAGCTTTTCAATTCATTCTATGTATCCGTGGTGGTTCACATTTCGTTTCATGTATTTTTATTCTCGTTTTCATTTGCTTTTATACCCCCTTTTGACGTGCTTAAGCCATTTATTTAAGTCATTTCTCGCTTAATCTAAAAATAAAATAAATTTACACCGATCGTCTGAATTGTATCATCCGTTAATTTTGGTTAAAACGAATTCTGACCGTTCGGTCGTGCCGTAATCACGTTGGAAATCAAAAAAGAGGTAAAATAATAATATAGTAATCAAAAAATACCTTTTAGTAAAATAAAAGCGAAAGATCAATCAGACGTTTTCTCTTTGGGATTTCTCATTCTTAATTGAATTGACTAATAACTAAAGTGAAACTAAGGCTAAAATCAACTCGCCTAGTCAAGCTCGTCCACAAAAATAGGATTTTGAAAGTTTATCATTTCTGTTTCTTACCAAGTAAAATGGATCATTTTTAAAGGTCCAAACGCCTTAAAATGATCACCCTTCAAGTAAAAAGAATCACTTGATTCACGCATAAGAAAGAACTACGTAGGTCTGATTTCCTCTTTGATGGAGGGTACGTAGGAGCAAAAGCCCCGCTTTTGTCGACCTCAAAAAATAAAAAGAAATAAAAGTTAAGATAACACAATTCCACAATTCTAAAAAACAGACTGTTGTCCTTCGAGACAAACGTGAGAGGTGCTAATACCTTCCTTAAGCGTAAATATAACTCCCGAACTTAGAATTTTTATTTTTGACCGGTTTCCTTCGGTTTTTCCGACGTTTTCCACAAATAAACGTTGGTGGCGACTCCGCGCATCTTTCCTCCTTTGGAAAGCGCACCCGTGAGCCTCGCCCTCGCTCGCCCGCGAAGGGCACGTTGCGACAGTTGGCGACTCCACTGGGGACTGATTTTGTGAGTTAGGCCTATTTTAGGAATTGTGGAATTGTGAAACTTTGTGTGTGCTTTTATTGAACTGTGTAAAATGTAAATAAATGTTGTCTATTTCTCATTCTTTACACTGCATTCTAAGCACCCACGGGTTTGAGTAAAAAAGGGGCCCTACACCCGGGTTCATGGGAATTTAAGGAGTGGAGGTGAATCTATCATCATGCTAGGTCTCCGACTTGCTTGATAATAGTGAAACCCCGTCTAGAGCTTTCTCTCTTTATAATGTGTTGTCGCTGGTATTCCATACCGCCACAATATTATTATCTTGAGTGATGATACCTCTAGAGAACGGTCGTGTGAGTTGTAAATTGTTGGGAAGTTAGTTATTAGCAACCCCTAGATATTATCCCATAGGTTCCCAAATAGGGGCAAAGAGCAAACACGCTCCGTGCCATTTGTTCTCATGCATTTTTGGTAAATAGCACTAGTTTATAGTTTTGCTAGTGATGTTTGGTGTCTTTAGAGTTACACGTAACCTTTTTAATACTACGTTGAGGCGCCATCATGCCCAAAACGTAGCATTAAAATTGGATCTCTGCGGTCCCGTATGTATAAATTACTCCTTTGTGTTGTTTTCCTCCTGTTTCATGCATACGCATTGCATCATTCATGTCAGAGTCTTGATCCACCCCCTTTTTTAGGTAAATGATGGGGACAAATCAAAACGGCAAAAGGTTTTATCAAGTCAAGGTTAAAAGTCTAGATGTCACTAGCCTCAAGGAATTAGGACGATTGATGGGACCTCTCCAAAGGAAAGCCTTCCGCAAAGTGTACGGGAAGATTCTAGATTTGGCCGCAGCGGAGGTATTTACAGAAGCTGTCATATCCCTCGCCCAATACTATGACCAGCCGTTGAGGTGTTTCACGTTTGGGGACTTCCAAATGATCCCAACTATTGAAGAGTTTGAGGAAATATTAGGATGCCCTCTTGGGGGGAGGAAACCGTATCTTTTCTCCGGCTTTCTTCTTTCCTTGAGCAAGATTGCGGCTGTGGTTGGTGATTCAGCAAAGGAGTTGGATCGCATGAAGCAAACTCGGAACGGCGTAGTGGGCTTGCCTCGGAAATACTTGGAAGGTAAGGCAAGGGATATGGCGAGCCAAGAGAAGTGGGGCCCGTTTGCAGATATTTTAGCTTTGCTGATTTTTGGGGTTGTCCTCTTCCCGAACGTCGACGGTTTGGTAGACTTAGCCGCCATTGATGCTTTCCTCGCATATCACCATAGCATGGAAAGTCCAGTGGTGGCTATCTTGGCAGATTTGTTTGACACCTTTGACCGGAGGTGTGAGAAAAACAGTGCGCGGGTTGCCTGTTGTTTACCCGCTCTGTGTGTGTGGTTGATTTCACACCTATTCCATCAAGACACGAGACACCCGTGTCTGCTTCAAAGCTATCGCTCATGCACCGAAAAAGGAAGAGTCGATTGGGACCAACATTTGGCTAGGATAGGGGGCAGCGCGATCAGTTGGTTTCCTCATTGGAAGGAAGGCAAGGAAGGAGTTCTTTTCTCGTGTGGGGACTACCCTAATGTTCCACTAATAGGGACTAGGGGGTGTATTAATTATAATCCCGCACTCGCCATAAGACAACTAGGGTACCCCATGAGGGGAGCGCCAACCGAAGAAAGTCTCTCGCCTTTCCTTATGAGGAATTTAGGTGCACAAAGTCTCAAGGCGATACAAAGAGTCCACAAGGCGTGGAGAAGTCCGTTGAGGAAAGACAAGGAGCTTAGGGGCATCCGTAATGGCATCATCGGAGGTTATCATGGATGGCTAAGAATTCACACGCGGGGGTTAGATTGGCTCTCCAAGTTGAAAGTTATCGATGAGGAGGACTTCGAAGCTCCAGAGGAAGATGAAGAAGTCCGAGCTCTAAAATTAGAGTTAGGGAAGGCAAGACTCGCCAAGGAGAAGTTCAAGTCAGCTGCTACACACATCCGGAAAGAGTGCACTGAGTTACAAGAGGAAAACGCGGCCACTGCAAAAGCCCTTGAACAAGAAACCAAAAGGGCCCGCAAGGAGGAATATGGCCGAGAGAAATTCCGAGGAGCATTGTGGGGTAGTAACAATGAGCTCAAGCTCCAAAGAGAGGAGAGAGATCGGTCACGGGTGCATGGCATGATCTTAAAAGAGGAGTTAGTTGCTTGCGCGAGGTCCAAAAGGAGTTTGGCTCAACACTTGGAAGCCACGGAGCAAAGCATGTTAGCTATCATAGGGCAATACAAGGAAGAATTGAACCAGTCCATGGCCCATGAACAAAAGCTAGTGGAGGATTTTGCACAAGTGTATGCCGAAAAAGAAGCAAGAGGGAGGGTGATTGATGCATTGCATCAAGAAGCGACTATGTGGATGGATAGGTTCGCCTTGACCTTGAATGGAAGTCAAGACCTCCCGCGTCTATTAGCCAAAGCAAAAGCCATGGCCGAAGTGTGTACAGCCCTTGAGGAGATTCATGGGCTAATCAATTACTGTCAGCACATGATAGATTTGATGGCCCATATAATTAGGAATCGTTAGGTTCTCCTGTAACACCTTTTGTATAATCTTGGCTAGATGAAAGCTTTGTTCTTTTATAAAATGAGAAGTTCTGAACTCATCATGTTATCTAAGAAAACCTTGGGGAGGATCCAAGTGCTCCGATCATCCATTTGCATACTCATGTTTTGGTGGCATACTCACCGTTGTTTATTTCTTTAGGAATTTCATCATAACTAAGAAAACACCAAGGCACCCCTATAACACTCGATCCAGAAAAATGGATAATGAAGAGGGCGTGCAGGAACAGATGAAGGCCGATCTATCGGCCTTAAAAGATCAAATGGCTTCCATCTCGGAGGTCATGTTAAAACTCCAGAAAACCATAGAGGATAAAGCCACGGCAACCGCCTCCAGTACAGTTAGGGAAGCGGAGCCGGTGCTGCAGCCCGCCTTGAATCCGGGCCTAGACAGAAACACGGCCGTGTTCGGTCAAATGTATAGTCTGCAAGCTTATCCTTATGGCTTGCCTCTGGATTTCACTCCCCGTGCCACCCCGGAAGATCTAAGCCAAACCCCTACTTTTGAGGGGCAACTCCCGCCTTATGACAACTATCCCGGACAAGACGATGGGGAAGGAGATACCCATCTTGGCCCCCTGCTCCACCTCAAAGATCCGTCCCCCCATGAACTACCCCCACCGAACATAGTCCGCCATATCCCGGCCTCACCCATACTCGTAAAAGAATCTGTTCCCTTCGCGGAAGATAAGGGAAAGATTGAGGCGCTTGAAGAAAGGTTAAGAGCAGTCGAGGGCCTTGGCAATTACCCATTCTCGGATTTAACGGATTTATGTCTCGTGCCCAATATCTTCATTCCTCCCAAGTTTAAAGTACCGGACTTTGATAAGTACAAAGGGACGACATGTCCGAAGGGGCATCTTCGGATGTATTGCCGAAAGATGGGGGCGTATTTTGCGGACGAGAAATTGTTGGTCCATTTCTTTCAAGACAGCTTGGCCGGAGCAGCTGTAGCATGGTATACCAATCTGGAGGCTTCCCAGATCCGATCATGGAAGGACTTGGCAACTGCCTTCATTCGGCAGTACCAGTACAATACGGACATGGCTCCCGATCGGAACCAGCTTCAGGATATGACTAAACGAGAGCATGAGTCCATTAAGGAATATGCCCAGAGATGGAGAGATCTCGCAGCCCAAGTCATACCGCCCATGACGGAGAGGGAGATGATCACAATTATGGTAGATACGTTACCCACGTTCTACTATGAAAAGCTGATAGGCTACATGCCAGCTAACTTTGCGGATCTCGTCTTCGCCGGAAAAAGGATTGAATCTGGACTACGAAAAGGCAAGTTCGAATATGCTGCCAATATGGCCCCCAACAACAACAGAAGAGCCCCAGTAGTGGGCGCGAGGAAAAAGGAAGGAGATGCCCACGCGGTCACCACCGCCCCAACATGGATGAAAGCACCCCAAAATATCCAAAGCTCATACCAGCCCAATCCCCCAAATTTTTTAATCCGAGCCGGGAATTCCCTCCCGACTCAAGTAAAAGGACCACCCGCAGCAGAAAGAGCGCCGACCCAACGCACAACTCCAGCCGCACCCCGGCCAGTTAATAATACAGCCCCCGGCGCGACCTATAAATATGCACAGCACCCGCCCCCAAAAGACAACTTCCCTCCTATTCCCATGGCATACTCCGAGTTATGGCCTTCATTATTGGAGAATCATTTGGTAGTGGCCATACCCGGGAAAGTTCTCCAGCCACCCCGATTCCCAAGTGGGGAACTGGCGCGTGATAAGCCAGTCAGAAGTCTATACCGCTGATTCAATGTAATTAGAGCCTATAGATTTCCGTTCTCTTTTGTTTTGTGAAACCTACCTTATTAAATAAACAAAGAGATCTTGTTTCATCTGTTCTTGCAGTACCACCCTTTCTCATATCATTTTGCATGTTTTTTGTTTCTTTTGTCTTGTTTGGTATAGATATGAGGGTCGATTCTTTGAGGATCCTGACAACGAGGGTTTGACAATCGATTTCGATCGAGATATAAGCCAAACGATAAACGAGGAAGAGGAAGAGGACGTCCTGTCACCAGAGTTGGAGAGGCTGGTCGCTCAGGAAGAACGTGAAATGAAGATGTCTTTAAAAATTAAAGAAGAAGTAAGGAAGCAATTTGATGCAGGATTCTTAGCTGTGGCGCGGTACCCGGAGTGGGTGGCCAACATTGTCCCAGTCCCGAAAAAGGACGGCAAGGTTTGAATGTGTGTAGACTACCGGGACTTGAACCGGGCCAGTCCAAAAGACAATTTTCCCCTGCCACACATTGACATATTGGTAGATAATACAGCCAAATTCGCCCTTTTCTCATTTATGGATGGTTTCTCGGGATATAATCAAATAAAGATGGCACCCGAAGATGTAGAGAAGACCACTTTCGTCACCCTATGGGGGACATTCTGCTATAAAGCGATGGCCTTCGGGCTGAAAAATGCTGGGGCAACCTATCAGCGTGCCATGGTGGCGTTGTTCCATGACATGATGCATAAGGAAATAGAGGTCTACGTAGATGACATGATTGCCAAGTCTCGGACTGAGGACGAACACCTTGTCAATCTGCGTAAGCTGTTTGGAAGGTTGCGGAAATACCAATTAAAACTGAACCCAACTAAGTGCACCTTTGAGGTGAAATCGGGGAAGCTGCTAGGATTTATCGTAAGTCAGAAAGGGATAGAGATAGATCCCGAGAAAGTGAAGGCTATCCTTGAAATGCCGGAACCACGCATGGAGAAGCAGGTTCGGGGATTTTTGGGCAGGTTGAATTATATCGCGAGATTTATCTTGCAACTCACCCCTACCTGTGAGCCCATTTTTAAGCTGTTACGTAAGAACCAGGCGGTCCTATGGAACAGTGACTGCCAAGAGGCCTTCGAGAAGATCAAACAGAGTCTCGCGAATCCCCCGATGCTCATGCCACCTGTAACAGGAAGACCTCTTTTCCTGTACATGACCGTGTTGGACGAGTCTATGGGGTGCGTGCTGGGTCAGCATGATGATTCTGGGAAAAAGGAGTAAGCCATCTACTATCTGAGCAAGAAGTTTACCGCATGTGAGATGAATTACTCAATGTTGGAAAGGACATGTTCTGCTCTGGTATGGGCATCACATCGGCTTAGGCAGTACATGCTCAGCCATACCACATGGCTTATTTCCAAAATGGATCCCGTGAAATACATCTTTGAAAAACCAGCCCTCACGGGACGAATCGCTAGGTGGCAGGTACTATTATCGGAATTCGATATCGTTTACGTCACCCAAAAGGCGGTAAAGGGAAGTGCCTTAGCGGATTATCTGGCCCAACAACCCCTCCAGGATTATCGGCCGATGCACCCCGAGTTTCCAGATGAAGATATCATGGCCCTGTTTGAAGAGAAGCGGACGCACGAGGACATAGACAAATGGATTGTTTGCTTCGATGGGGCATCCAATGCTTTGGGCCATGGAATAGGGGCAGTCCTTGTATCCCCGGATGATCAGTGTATTCCTTTCACGGCTAGGCTAGGTTTTGATTGTACCAACAATATGGCCGAGTACGAGGCATACGCCCTCGAGGTTCAGGCGGCCATTGATTTTGATGTAAAACTACTCAAGGTGTATGGGGACTCAGCTTTGGTGATTCGCCAGTTGAAAGGAGAATGGGAAACTAGGGATTCGAAGTTGATACCCTATCAGACTCACATCTTGAGATTAGCCAAGTACTTTGACGACATTTCCTTTCACCACATACCTCGGGAAGAAAACCAAATGGCTGATGCACTAGCCACCCTGGCTTCCATGTTTCAACTTGCCCCACACGGGGATCTGCCATACATCGAGTTCAAATCTCAAGGCAGGCCGGCATATTGTTATGCAATAGAGGAAGAGCGGGATGGGAAACCGTGGTATTTCGACATCAAGCAGTATGTCGAGAACAAAGAATACCCACCAGGGATTTCTGACAATGACAAAAGGACGTTGAGGAGATTGGCTACTGGTTTCTTTGTAAGTGGTACCATCCTGTACAAACGAAACCACGACATGACCCTCCTACGATGCGTGGATGCCAAAGAGGCGAACTTCATGATTGAGGAGATCCACGAGGGTTCCTTTGGGACACATGCCAATGGGCATGCTATGGCCAGAAAAATCCTTAGGGCCGGTTATTATTGGCTCACCATGGAAAGCGATTGCTGCGCTCATGTCAGGAAATGTCATAAATGTTAGGCATACGCAGACAATGTCAATGTTCCGCCATCGAACCCAAGGGATCGAATGGTCACCGCTTCATTCTTGTAGCGATAGATTACTTCACCAAATGGGTCGAAGCAGCTTCTTATACTAATGTCACAAGGAATGTGGTAGTTAGATTCATAAAGAAGGAGTTGATTTGTCGATACGGACTCCCCAGGAAGATCATTACTGACAATGGCACCAATCTGAACAATAAGATGATGCAGGAGATGTGCGAAGACTTCAAGATCCAGCATCATAACTCTACCCCTTATCGGCCAAAGATGAATGAGGCTGTAGAGGCTGTGAATAAGAATATCAAGAAGATTGTTCAAAAGATGACAGTGTCATACAAAGATTGGCATGAGATGTTGCCTTTCGCCCTACACGGGTATAGAACCTCGGTGCGAACTTCTACTGGGGCAACGCCGTATTCCTTGGTTTATGGGATGGAGGCAGTACTCCCATTTGAGGTAGAGGTTCCTTCTCAGAGGATAATGGCGGAGTCAGGCCTAGAAGAGTCAGAATGAGCTCAAGCACGCTACGACCAACTTAACCTTATTGAAGGTAAGCGTTTGGCTGCCATGAGCCATGGGCGTTTGTATCAACGAAGGATAAAGAACGCATTCGACAAGAAGGTACGCCCGCGCAAGTTCAACGAGGGGGACCTCGTGCTGAAGAAGATGTCCCACGCTGTTAAAGATAATCGAGGCAAGTGGGCCCCGAATTATGAAGGGCCTTTCGTGGTGAAAAGAGCTTTTTCTGGGGGTGCTCTGATACTCACCCACATGGATGGCGAGGAATTGCCTTCGCCCGTGAACTCCGATGTTGTTAAACGATATTACGCTTGAAGTCTAGGGTAATCGAGGGGACCGTTGCAGTTTCTTTTAATTCTGAGTTTTTTGTTCTTCTTGGTTTCCTCCAGGGATTCCCTTCCTCTGTATTTGTCTCGTTCTTTTAAGAAAAGATGGGCGAGGTTTTTGTCATTCCTTTGGTTTCAAACCTTGTGTTTTAGATTTGTTATAGCTTGAGCCCTCTTCGCTCGGTGTATGGGGTGCCCCAAACGCTTATTTAAAATTGAATCTAACCGGCCGCCACTAAAAGAAAGTCATCGCATTAGGAACATTCATACATGCACATACGCATGCATATTTTGTGGTAACAGGGGCAGGGCCTTCTTGGGTCACGGTTAGAAGTCAAGACAAGTTGACTTCGGAAATCAACTAAGGTAAGACGATGACCGGACACGATTGGCCACGGATTTTGTTTCCTACTCGCAGGTACATGGGGACGGATGCAAGTGGGGATAGGGTCACGACCGACCGGTCGTTGCCCCTTCCCGGCGCTAAACAAGCAGAGAACATCGCTGCAAGGCAGCCCAGTATCCTTTGCATTTGCAGTTTTCTTTTACTATTGTTTGTTTTAAATAAGTAATCAACACCTAATTCTAGTTTAAGTAGGTTCAAGTAGGCAAACGTTAGCCCGTAAGGGAGGAGGGGACATGGTTAATGTTCCCCTCAAAAAAAAAATGTGGCAGGTTAGCTCGCCTGGGCGAGCAACCCCTGCACCCAAATTATGAAAAACGAGGGAGGGGAACGTTTTGGCATCCAAAAACTCCCCCCCCCCCTCATTCAAAAGATAAAGAACACGAAGGCTTGCGGTTTCTTGCTCCCCTAAGCCACTTTTGATCGCGTTTTGCTTTCGTTTTTTGTGTTTCTATTCACTCCAACAAGTAAGTATTCCATCCTTGATGTTTTTGCTTCCCATTGATGTGTTTTCTTCATCTTTTGGTGCCTTAAATTGTGAGAACATGCTTATATTGGTGAGGCAGTTTTGGTTTGCTTTGGTGCTTGTTTTCTTGAATTGAGGATTTGAATGAAAAGGCCTTAGGCCTAGGTTGTATTCTGAAGCAATGGGGCATGCCACATTGCTCCCATTCTCTTGCAATTTATGTCCAAACATGCGCTCACCAAGTGCTCGGTGAAATGCCCCAATGGTGTATGAATATGATTTTGTAAAATTGGGATGGTGGGGCTGTTTTATGTATGTAGGTACAGCATAGGAGATTCAAAATAGGTGCCCAAATGCAATTCCAAGCTTAGGAACCCAAACTTGTAGCTTCAATGCAAGGAAACATGCTTATGGCTAGGAATCCAAAAATTTGGTTTTAGAATTAGGAAAATATGAAAATTAGGATTTGCTTGCGAGAGTTTTTTTTGCTCGAATTTGGGCTGCCCCATGTTTGATACTTTACATAGAGGTAGCATGGAAAACACCTTGCAATAGTGGTATACATAGGTTGTCATAGCCTAATTTCGTCCGGGGATTATTATTTGAGGATATACAACCTTTGATTGGCCGCTTCGAGACACTTGGCGTCCTTGGTTGCACAATGAATGAAGTCCCGAGGCCTGTCAAAAATCAAAAGGAAGCAGGCTTGCGCAATCCGTGAAATTCCGTAATGTGGCGGAAATCGAAAAGAGGTGTTTTTGCGCAATCCACAAGTTTCCGTAATTCCTTCAAGAAAAACTAAAAAAGAGTAAATACATAATCCATAAGGATTCGTAACCTTGAGGAAGAAAAATAAGTATCGTTACGAAATTCGTAAAGTATCGTAACATTACGAAAAAAGAATTACCAAAAAAATAGAAGGGGGTGCATTTAGTAAAAAGGGGGGTGCAAATAGCAATCTGGCCCACTTGGGCCACCCTTCCTCCAGAAGGCTGTTGCTTCTGGAGGAAGCAACCTTGCTCGCCTGGGCGAGCTGGGCGGCAAGCTTCTCCACTATTTTGCTATAAATAGGGGGAGAAGTGAAGAAGAAAAGGGTTCAGCCCCTTAGGCACTTCCCTCTCTCTCGAAATTGCTGAGGAAAATTAGTTCCGTGAAGAAAATCCAAGCCGAGGTGCTTCCGTAACGTTTCTGTGAGAAATTACGCGAAGATTCTCGACCAATCTTCAAGATTCATCGTTCGTTCTTCGTTTTCTTCAGTCTTCACCGGGTAAGTACCTCAAACCGAGCTTTTCAATTCATTCTATGTACCCGTGGTGGTCCACATTTTGTTTCACGTATTTTTTTTCTCTCGTTTTCATTTACTTTTTATACCCCCTTTTGACGTGCTTAAGCCATTTATTTAAGTCATTTCTCGCTTAATCTAAAAATAAAATAAATTTCCACCGATCGTTTGAATTGTATCATCCGTTAATTTTGGTTAAAATGAATTCCGACCGTTCGGTCGTGCTGTAATCACGTTGGAAATCAAAAAAAGAGGTAAAATAATAATATAATAATAAAAAAATACCTTTTAGTAAAATAAAAGCGAAAGATCAGTCAGACGTTTTCTCTTTGGGATTTCTCATTCTTAATTGAATTGACTAATAACTAAAGTGAAACTAAGGCTAAAATCAACTCGCCTAGTCAAGCTCGTCCACAAAAATAGGATTTTGAAAGTTTATCATTTTTGTTTCTTACCAAGTAAAATGGATCATTTTTAAGGTCCAACGCCTTAAAATGATCACCTTTCAAGTAAAAAAGAATCACTTGATTCACGCATAAGAAAGAACTACGTAGGTCTGATTTCCTCTCCAAAGGAGGGTACGTAGGAGCAAAAGCCCTGCTTTTGTCGACCTCAAAAAATAAAAAGAAATAAAAGTTAAGATAACACAATTCCACAAATTCTAAAAAATAGACTGTTGTCCTTTGGGACAAACGTGAGAGGTGCTAATACCTTCCTCAAGCGTAAATACAACTCCCGAACTTAGAATTTTCATTTTGACCGGTTTCCTTCGGTTTTTCCGACGTTTTCCACAAATAAACATTGGTGGTGACTCCGCGCACCTTTCCTCCTTTGGAAAGCGCACCCGCGAGCCTCGCCCTCGTTCACCCGCGAAGCGCACGTTGCGACATAGGTAAATATAAGGAGCATGAAATTCCTAGCAAAGTATGAATAATTGTTTTCTTGAATGAATGTATGATAGTGTGGAATGCCTTTTTGAATGCAAGTGTGTGCATAATGTAAATAGCTTGCCAATATGAATAAATGTGAAGGAAACAGTAAAAAAATTTTGATATATATTTCAAACATATGTAGGTAGTTTGTGATAACAAATGTTTAGGATATAAATTAGGTGTAAAGTTGGATGCAACACTTTGAGCATAAAAATGTGTTTTCTTTTTAGAATGTATATAGGTTTATGGCAATTAGAATATATTGGATGTTCTTGTATGTTGACATGAGTAATAGGATATTTTCTACACATGCGCGTGTGCATAAATGGATTACATAAGTTTGGTCTAAATTAGAGGGATTAGCACGACCTTTTTGCGTTAAGATAAGCGTTATCTTGTAAAGCTAACTTCTGAATGTTTGTTCTCGCAGGAAATGGCCCCGAGGAAACTTGCCTCAAAGAGATCCAGGAAGGATAAAGCGGCCGAAGGAACTAGTTCTGCTCCCGAGTATGATAGTCACCGCTTTAGGAGCGCTGAACACTAGCAGCGCTTCGAGGCCATCAAGGGATGGTCATTTCTCCGGGAGTGACGCGTCCAGCTCAGGGACGACGAGTATACCGATTTCCAGGAGGAGATAGTTCGCCGGCGGTGGGCATCGCTGGTCACCCCCATGGCCAAGTACGATCCAGACATAGTTCTCGAATTTTACGCCAATGGTTGGCCAACAGAGGAGGGCGTGCGTAATATGAGGTCCTGGGTGAGGGGTCAGTGGATCCCGTTTTATGCAGATGCTATCGGCCAGCTCCTGGGATATCCCTTAGTGCTGGAAGAGGGCCAGGAGTGTGAGTATGGCCAGAGAAGGAACCGGTCCGATGGGTTCGATGAGGAGGCCATCGCCCAGTTGCTATGTATACCGGGGCAAGATTTTGCCCGGACTGCTGCCGGGAGACGGGTTCAGATCATGCGCACCAACATGACCACCCTGACTCAGATATGGATGACTTTGCTGCTCAGCAACATTCTGCCCAGCGATCATAATTCCGACCTCCCCCTGCCGAAGTGTCAGCTAGTGTACGCCATCCTGACGCGGATGAACATTCATGTGGCTCAGTTAATCGCTGATGCCATCTATATATTTGCAGGTATGGCGCCTACCAGGCACCTTCTGGACTTGGATAAGTCCAACAGGGCCCTGGGATTTTCCGCCTTGATCACAGGACTCTGCCAGTCGTTCGGCGTCCCCGTCGCACCTAGCAAGGTGATTCGGCTGCCCATCACCCGAGCTTTTATTGAGAAGTACTGCACGCAGAGACAGGTCCAGGGTGATGCACCACAGGCTGCGGACGCGCCGCCACCTCATCAGGCTGGTCCAGCCGGATTGTTTGATACGGAGCAGTATTTGTGGCATTTGGTTCGCCAGCAGGCGGCCAACCACCGGGCACATGTACAGACTCATGATTGTCTTTATCAGATGAGTCTCAGCCTGCAGAGCCAGGGCTTTACTTCTTTTCCGTGCCCTACTCCGGACCAGTTCAGGGTAGAGGTCGCATGGCCTGGAGATTGGCCTGAGGCCCAGGCAGGAGAGGCACCAGCAGAGGCTCCCGACGAGGCAGATGAGGCCCGCGAGGACGAGGAGATGACCGATTTACTTGATTTCTTAGGAGGAAGCGGGGCCACATGATTGGGAGATTCCTTGATCCATATTTCTTTTTGTTTCCATTTGTTTTCTCTGTTACATATCATCTTATTTTTGTTTGACTAAGGAACTAACGTTTGTTTCATGTTTTGACTTTTGTTTTGTACATACATATAATTTGAGTTGTTACGTCGGTACTTGTTTCGTTGTTGTCAATAGTGTTTGTTGAAATTCTGGAACCGTGTAGAGTTTTTCATTTAGGAACGTCGTTCTAAAAAATAAAATGAACCAAAATCCTAATAAAAAGAAAGAAGCGTTGTGAATAAAGTCATGATCATAAAGAAAAGAAAAAGGTTTTTAGCTATACATATATGTGTAAAAGGAAAGTGTGTATAAAAGGATTTTTGTGTGTAAATGATGCGTGGAAAGGAATTCTTGTGTGTGTGAGCAACGAGTGTATATGAAGAAACTTTTGTATGAACCATAAGTGTGTGTGGGGAAAAATGAAAAAATATTTGAACGTAAATAGGGTTTGTATATAGACCGTGTGACGTAAAGAGAAAGAGTTCCAATGCGTGTACAGAAAAAGTTTGTCATGTATAAAAATATAGATGTACAAAGAAAGGTTTTCCTCATAAAGGACCACAGTGTATAGTTTTAGTGAACATATATAAAAATAAAACAAAAAGTAAAAAGAAAGAAAGACCGCGAAGGTCGACATGTTATAGTTAAGAAATATAAATCATTCGTAAAGAGCAAACGTATCTTCTGGAAACAAGGGACTGATGCTAAGAGTGTATTTTCCGGAATGAACCGAGATAAAGATGGATGAATTCATTGAACTGATGAAAGAACATAACTTGGAAACGTTGGGTCTGTCTGTGTAAATTCCCAACCGTAGTATCACAATGCCATAAACAGGATGTTTGAGTGCCCACCTGGCTGTAGCCATGACTAATTTTGCACGTTGTTTTCAAATCATCATTGTCACGCGTGCCTTATGGAATAATATGGAAGTTCGGCCCGAAATCGACAGACACCCAAATTTTTTTCGCCCCAGATATCGAGATTGGGGTTCCCGCGATAAAGGACCCCATTGAAATACAACCTTAGACCATTTTGAACCTTGGCCTGTAAAAAAGGAATCCTCATTCTTTCCCCTGAAGCAAAGGACAGCGGAATCTCCTCAAGGGAGAGCAAATAGAATGCTAAACCCGATTTCCCAAAGAAAGGGATGGGGAAGGAAAAGTGAAAAGAAAGAAAAGGAAGAAATGGAAAGAAAGAAAAAAGAAAAAGAAAATAAAGAAAAGAACAAAAGAAAGGAAAGAAGGATTCTCGATCAAAGATCGAAAAGAAGTGAAAAGGGAAAAGAAACAATTCTCGATCAATGAAAAAAGAGGACATAAATTCTTCAAAACCAGATTGCCACTCAGAATCATTCTTGACTGGCAATATCCCACCCCACATGAACAAAGAGGAAAAGACCGAAACACCCAGTTTCCTCTCCAAAAAAAAAAACACTACCCTCGAGAAAATCCTATTGATCCGTGATCGTACGTGTGATCTCTGATTCGATAGGAAATCGTGTGCAAATTGAAGTCCTGGTGCAGTTATGGTTTGGGAATAGGATAAAACACTTGCCTTGTGAGTTTTATACACTATGAGTGATTTATTTTCAGCTCAGCCCGATGTTTCCCCTGCATGTTCATTTTAAAGCTAAAAGTTGACGTCCTACCCTTCATTCTCGGTTACAAGGAAGATTACCCTTAGCAAAAGTATATTGTTTCTCTAAGATATGGTGCTCTCGCGAATGATTTATTTTTCTTTGCAAAAAGCATGTTTTCCTTTTAGGTGGAAAAACCCGGTGGACCGTTCGGTCCAGCCAATCTTTTTCGGAGCCCCATGAATTGCGTTTTCGGTCATGCGTCCTCCATTTTCGAGTTTGGAGCTGAGTTTCATGATTGCCTAAGTGAGGACCCTCAAGGCAATCCTCCATTCTCACCCTTTTTCGGAGCCACATGAATGATATTGCTTAGGGCTATTCATGTGTCCTCCATTTTCGAGTTTGAAGCTGAGTTTCATGATTGCCCAAGTGAGGACCCTCAAGGCAATCCTCCATTCTCACCCTTTTTCGGAGCCACATGAATGTTATTGCTTAGGGCTGTTCATGTGTCCTCTATTTTCGAGTTTGAAGCTGTGTTTCATGATTGCCTAAGTCAGGACCCTCAAGGCAATCCTCCATTCTCATCTTTTTTCGGAGCCACATGAATCTTATTGCTTAGGGCTATTCATGTGTCCTCCATTTTTGAGTTTGGAGCTGAGTTTCATGATTGCCTAAGTGAGGACCCTCAAGGCAATCCTCCATTCTCACCCTTTTTCGGAGCCACATGAATGTTATTGCTTAGGGCTGTTCATGTGTCCTCCATTTTCGAGTTTGGAGTTGTGTTTCATGATTGCCTAAGTGAGGACCCTCAAGGCAATCCTCCATTCTCACCCTTTTTCGGAGCCACATGAATGTTATTGCTTAGGGCTGTTCATGTGTCCTCCATTTTCGAGTTTGGAGCTGAGTTTCATGATTGCCTAAGTGAGGACCCTCAAGGCAATCCTCCATTCTCACCCTTTTTCGAAGCCACAAGAATGTTATTGCTTAGGGCTGTTCATGTGTCCTCCATTTTCGAGTTTGGAGCTGAGTTTCATGATTGCCTAAGTGAGGACCCTCAAGGCAATCCTCCATTCTCACCCTTTTTCGGAGCCACATGAATGTTATTGCTTAGGGCTGTTCGTGTGTCCTCCATTTTCGAGTTTGGAGCTGTGTTTCATGATTGCCTAAGTGAGGACCCTCAAGGCAATCCCCCATTCTCACCCTTTTTCGGAGCCCCATGAATGTTATTGCCTAGCGCTGTTCATGTGTCCTCCATTTTCGAGTTTGGAGCTGTGTTTCATGATTGCCTAAGTGAGGACCCTCAAGGCAATCCTCCATTCTCACCCTTTTCCGGAGCCCCATGAATGTTATTGCCTAGTGCTGTTCATGTGTCCTCCACTTTCGAGTTTGGAGCTGAGTTTCATGATTGCCTAAGTGCGGACCCTCAAGGTAATCCTCCATTTTCACCCTTTTTCGGAGCCCCATGAATGTTATTGCCTAACGCTGTTCATGTGTCCTCCACTTTCGAGTTTGGAGCTGAGTTTCATGATTGCCCAAGTGAGGACCCTCAAGGCAATCCTCCATTCTCACCCTTTTTCGGAGCCACATGAATGTTATTGCTTAGGGCTGTTCATGTGTCCTCCATTTTCGACTTTGGAGCTGAGTTTCATGATTGCCTAAGTGAGGACCCTCAAGGAAATCCTCCATTCTCACCCTTTTTCGGAGCCACATGAATGTTATTGCTTAGGGCTGTTCATGTGTCCTCCATTTTCGAGTTTGGAGCTGTGTTTCATGATTGCCTAAGTGAGGACCCTCAAGGCAATCCTCCATTCTCACCCTTTTCCGGAGCCCCATGAATGTTATTGCCTAGCGCTGTTCATGTGTCCTCCACTTTCGAGTTTGGAGCTGAGTTTCATGATTGCCTAAGTGCGGACCCTCAAGGTAATCCTCCATTCTCACCCTTTTTCAGAGCCCCATGAATGTTATTGCCTAGCGCTGTTCATGTGTCCTCCACTTTCGAGTTTGGAGCTGAGTTTCATGATTGCCCAAGTGAGGACCCTCAAGGCAATCCTCCATTCTCACCCTTTTTCGGAGCCACATGAATGTTATTGCTTTGGGCTGTTCATGTGTCCTCCATTTTCGACTTTGGAGCTGAGTTTCATGATTGCCTAAGTGAGGACCCTCAAGGCAATCCTCCATTCTCCACCCTTTTTCGGAGCGCCATGAATGTCATTGCCTAGCGCTGTTCATGTGTCCCCCATTATCAGGCGCGAAGCCTCTGGTGACTGGGAAACACGTTATTCTGTTGTTTTCCGGATCGGTTCCTTCGCCAAATATGTGTATATGTGTATATGTATATTATGTTCGTTGTTCTTGTTGTTGTTTGTATTTTGTTTTGTGTTGAATGAAAAAGAAGGATTAGAGACGAGAGTCGTCATCACAGAAAGGGCAGGACGGACGAAATCAGTGTCCTATCTTTGCTTTCCTCTTATCTCCGATGAGAGGTAAGTAAAGAGGGGCAACTGTCATACCCTAATTTCGTCCGGAGATTATTACTTGATAACATGCAACCTTTGGTTAGCCGCTTTGAGATACTTGGCGTCCTTTGTTGCACAATAAATGAAGTCCCGAGACGTCTCAGAAATCAAAAGGAAGCAAGCTTGCGCGATCCATGAAATTCCGTAATGTGGCGGAAGTCGAAAAGAGGTGTTTTTGCGCAATCCGTAAGTTTCCGTAACTTCTTCGAAAGCTAAAAAAGAGTAAATACGTGATCCGTAAGGATTCGTAACCTTGCGGAAGGAAAATAAGTATCGTTACGAAATTCGTAAAGTTTCGTAACGTTATGGAAAACGAATTACCAAAAAAATAGAAGGGGGTGCATTTAGTAAAAAGGGGGGTACAATTAGCAATTTGGCCCACTTGGGCCTTCCAGATCCTTCCTCCAGAAGGTTGTTGCTTCTGGAGGAAGCAACCTTGCTCGCCTGGGCGAGCTGAGCTCGCCTGGGCGAGCTGGGTGGCAAGCTTCTCCCCCATTTTGCTATAAATAGGGGGAGAAGTGAAGAAGAAAAGGGTTCAGCCTCTTAGGCACTTCTCTCTCTCTCTCGAAATTGCTGAGGAAAATTATTTCTGTGAAGAAAATCCAAGCCGAGGCGCTTCCGTAACGTTTCCGTGAGAAATTACGCGAAGATTCTCGACCGTTCTTCAAGATTCATCGTTCGTTCTTCGTTTTCTTCAGTCTTCAACGGGTAAGTACCTCAAACCAAGCTTTTCAATTCATTCTATGTACCCGTGGTGGTCCATATTTTGTTTCATGTATTTTTATTCTCATTTTCATTTGCTTTTATACCCCCTTTTGACGTGCTTAAGCCATTTATTTAAGTCATTTCTCGCTTAATCTAAAAATAAAATAAATTTCCACCGATCGTTTGAATTGTATCATCCGTTAATTTTGGTTAAAACGAATTCCGACCGTTCGGTCGTGCCGTAACCACGTTGGACATCAAAAAAGAGGTAAAATAATAATATAGTAATAAAAAAATACCTTTTAGTAAAATAAAAGCGAAAGATCAATCGGACGTTTTCTCTTTGGAATTTCTCATTCTTAATTGAATTGACTAATAACTAAAGTGAAACTAAGGCTAAAATCAACTCGCCTAGTCAAGCTCGTCCACAAAAATAGGATTTTGAAAGTTTATCATTTATGTTTCTTACCAAGTAAAATGGATCATTTTTAAAGGTCCAAACGCCTTAAAATGATCACCCTTCAAGTAAAAAGAATCACTTGATTCACGCATAAGAAAGAACTACGTAGGTCTGATTTCCTCTTTGATGGAGGGTATGTAGGAGCAAAAACCCCGCTTTTGTCGACCTCAAAAAATAAAAAGAAATAAAAGTTAAGATAACACAATTCCACAATTCTAAAAAATAGACTGTTGTCCTTCGAGACAAACGTGAGAGGTGCTAATACCTTCCTCAAGCGTAAATATAACTCCCGAACTTAGAATTTTTATTTTTGACCGGTTTCCTTCGGTTTTTCCGACGTTTTCCACAAATAAACGTTGGTGGCGACTCTGCGCATCTTTCCTCCTTTGGAAAGCGCACCCGTGAGCCTCGCCCTCGCTCGCCCGCGAAGGGCACGTTGCGACAATGTCCTTAGATAACCATCTCATAATAGAGTGGAACATTGCATTCTGCACCTTTCAGTGAGACAGAATAATGGTATTGCATCATATCACACAACTAGCCAACTTCTCTTTATCTAAGTAAATTGCTTTTCTGGAAGTTGCACATGTAAATAGACATATAGTGGCTTAAAAAACCAGTTACAAAAATAGACATGTAAATAGACATATAACAGCTTAATAAACTCAAGTTGAAATTGCCGTTAGTATTAATAGCATGTCTAATCAACAATAACAACAACCTGATTTCTTGGAAGATGCAAATACAAAAATTGTTTCAACCTGAAAGGCAATTGCTATTTTAACAGAACACACATGGCAACACTCCCAAACAAATATAAAAAATCTGTTTGATGTGGTTACTCATACAAACAAAAGTATATCAGATTATCCAAGATGGAGGTGCAAAAGTAGTTAAAAGTTTACAAATTAATGTAATTACGTGCACAACTATACCTGCAGTGGCCCTCAACCACTTAGGCCATTTTTCCATCGTATGTGGGAAGAAAAATATCTCTGTCTAACTCCAAAGTAATCCAATGCTGCCACGTGGGAATAATTATTTTGGAAGAACTGAATGTGGGATGCTAAGAAAGACAAAGTCAAATGCTAAGAAAGACATTAAATAATTACAAACATTACAATTACCATACTGCCTTGAGTATTTATGTTTACCAATTTTGGGTACTCCTTCGCTACACTTGGTGTAACACCCTGATATATATCTATATATTATTAGTAATTATGTTTGATGTTTGATTATATTCGTTGTGTTATTTTATCCGTAATTATTTTCAAGGATGTTAATTTAGTTAATAGAGGGGTGTGGGTAGATAAGGATCTAACTTCTCAAAGAAGCCTCTTGAGAAAAGCTTCTCAAAGAAGCCTCTTGAGAAAAACTTCTCAAAGAAAGCCACGAAGAAGCTTCTTGAGGAAGCCTCTTAATGAAGCTTCTTGAGGAAGCTACATGAAGCTACCTCGGTAAAAACGCTTCACAGCCTTTGTTAACCGTTGGATCTTCGCGAAATTTGGTCTTCAGCTTTACAAGACATTTATCCACGATATGACCGTTGGGATCTTTGAGAAAATGTCTAGAGTGTGCGCGAAGCTTCCGTTCCCGAGAGCATTTATCATTTAAGTATTTTAGCCTTTGCTTCCGTGTAGCTTAGGAAAAACACCATCTCTTCTTCTTTCTTTCTTCCAAAGCCATTTCTAACGTCCCAAGCACTTTCTCCATCACCCACAGCCACCATTAGCCACCACAAACCACCGTTGTTCTCCATTGCAACCCCACACTGAGAGGAACCCTTCGACCGAAGCGGAATCTTCCAACTTGGCTCGCGGTTTCGGTAGAGAATGAAACCCTAGTCTGACCTTTCATTTTCCTTCGAAGTAACCATGGTTCTACGCTTGTTTCTTGTTAGTTTCATCTTGTCTTTACATCTTTTCTAACTTTGGAACCGCCATTGCATGTCTTATGCTTCCTTTGAAAAACCCTAGAGAAAGAGACTTTGTAAACGTTATCCTTTCATGAAATGCATGTTATTTTCATAACCTACACTGAACCCCGGTCACATTGGCGTGGTCAGAATTTCCAAATGATGTTCCTTTGTAAAACCCGAAGTGCTCTCAACTCTTTCACGTAGTGATGTGGGTGTTTGACCCAGAGCACTGTTATTAGCTTTGTTTTCTGAAATCCATATTAAGTCTCCTTCGTTTTGGTATGGTAGAGGACTGCGTGGAACTGACGAGCGGAAAAGAAAAAGACATCTTCAAGTGACGCAACGAGGAACCCGCGGGGTAGCTCACGATAGGTGAGGGGGGTTTATTATAAAATTTACCATTTTAACACCATAGTTAGGGTCAGGGAACGTAGCTATGAGGATATCTGTCTGTCCCTGTTGCATGCTGATTTTTTTTCTTTCAAGAAAATTATGTTTTTAACTAATGAGATGCGATAAAATTGTTATTGATATGCATGCTGGTTTTTTTTCCAGGAGAACCTATATTTTTGACGAATGGGATGCGATATGTGTGTGTGTGTGTGTGTGTGTGTGAAATGCGATTTGTTGTTGATGTCGCTATTATTTTAATTGATATGTGATGATAATGATAATTATGATGATATTGATTTGAGATGATGTTGTTAATAAAGACCATGTCAACATGAATTGTTATTATTGATGAATATGTGAATATGAAATGAGGTTGCTGTTGTTGTTGATAACGTCATTGAGATGAGATGATATTTATGTTGTGAATGACATGGAAATGGAATGTTGATTGATGTTGGAAATGCATTGGCATGTGCATGTTGTGTATGTTCGTGGGGGCACTGTGTATTGACCTTCCAGGGTCTTTGGCACTAGCTTTTGTCCACGTTCATACGTTGGATGTTGTGTATATTCGTGGGGGGCACTATGCACTAACCTTCCAGGGTCTTTGGCACTAGCTTTTGGCCACAATCATACATCGTATGGAGTGTATGTCATGGGGGGTAGAGTGCACTGACCTTGTCGGATGGCCCAGACGTGGGTAACTAGCATGGTTAGAGAATCTAAGCATTTCTGAGGGGATGCTTAGGCGCTTTAATTGGTCCATGGTCTTTGGCACTTACTTTTGGCCGTGATCATAACTCATACGACACAGGAAATAAAGTAACGTTGGCCAAGTGTACTTTGTACTAGGGGGCTGTCACCTGGTAGGGAACACCTTTGGGCTCCCAGGCTGATCACCTATAGGAGGAGGGCTATTACATGCACAACCGGGTGGACTCGACAAACTCAACACAGTTCCCTAAGTGAGAGTGTCGTGTGGACACGCTTATGCTATTTCTTGAGATTTGGTTGTTGTTGGTTCGTACCACATTGCATCTGAGTGTTGAGTCAGGTGCATGCATCATTCTGTGCAGTTTTGATTTGGGTCCATGGATGGATGATGAGTAATTGTTGGATATGAGTGTTGAATAATGATTGTTGTGTATGCTCATCATGTTGGCCTATGTTCCTTGCTAATTGTGGTTATTTGGAATTGGTATTGGTTCTTTTTATAATGAACTCACCCTTGTAATTTTGTATCGTGTGGTTGATACCTATGATGATCACGAACCTTGTTCGTGGGAGCAGAATGACAGAGGCAGGGTGCAGGGAGTAAGATTCTGGTGAGGAACCGCCGAGCCGATGTGATGACGTTGGCGTTATTTTAGGAGAGAGTTGTGTTTTGTAATCAACTCCTCCGTAGTTGGTTTTTAAGTTTTATTTTGTTGAGTTAAAGACGTAAAACTGGGATTTTAATTATATCTATGAACAGATTTAATTTTTGTTATGTGTATGACATGCACCAAATTATTGTTTCTATGTAATTATGCATATTCACTTAAGTAATGGTGTGTTGTTGGATGAATTTATGTTGTGACAAAATCACTTCTATTTTCATAAGCAAAAATTAAGGGAGTTCTTTTTATAAAAATTGAAATTATCAAATATTAGAGTGTGGATACCGTAGCGACGAGGTGGGTCATTACACTTGGCATTGTCCTTTACCCTACACATTTCTTTTAATGTTTCAATTTCCAGGCCTTATCTTACTTGAGCTTATGTACTAGAAAAAACAAAGCCTGAATTGTACTTTGTACCCCAAATTGTTATTTTCTAAGGAATTGTGTCTTTCTTTGTATTAGAAAATGTTGGAAGCTTTTGCACAATCAATCATTCGCTCATGCTCTCTGTATAATATTTTGCTAATTATAGATTATCTACATTCCACTTTGCTGAAACAAGAATGGATGTTTATCATGTCTTTTTCTCAGTCTTGTTTGGTTAAAAAAACAAAAAAAGAAGATAATTAAGCTTTTGGCTGGCTGGATCAATCAATTTATATCTGTTGTTGCTGATGGGAGTGGTCATTGGTCAACCAGTTCTTCCACTACTGAGACTGAAGCAAAGGGGATCAGTTAGCTCTAGGTGACTCTGCCATCTAACCAATTGCCATTTCCACCAATCACTGGCAAATACCAATACTACAATTGCCACCTGCATAACTCAAAATTGCGGAATTCCAATGCTTAAATTTGTACATGTTTTTTGATTGAGTAAATCATTTTCCACTATGCATCATTCTATATGGTTTAGTTATTTCATTTGGCTATGAAGGCTAGCTAAAGAATGGGACAAAAAGACAAACAAACCTGCTTTTAAATACTGCATTTAGGTAATCATCTTAAGAAACTGATATAAACCACATACCCTTGTCTTTCCCATGCTTGTTTCTATTTTCAGCATATTTTAATTGGATAACAATATTGATATTCAAATCTCCTAGAAGAAAAATGAGATCATGACTTATAGTTTTCACATGAATGAATAAGAACCAATAAATATAAAATTTGGCATTTGCTTTTAATGGGATTTTGAAATATCTAGTGTAATCCATCTACTGGGTTAAGAGTTTGACTGAAAATGAGTCAGCGTGTTTAAGTGGACTGGCCAAGGACCGGGTTTTACAACACAACCCCTAATAATGGCTTCTAACATGGTTTAATTGGAAAATCCAAAACTTAAGCCAAGCCTATAAATCTTAGGCAACTAAGCAATCATCACAAAATTGTCAATAACAAAATGAGATGGACATTTCCTAATTTGGTTTCAGATAAGAAAAAAGGAGTTTCCAGAAATAGCCCTCATCAATTTCATCAGTTACCTTACCTAATAAAACCAAAACAAGCAGCGTTTATATTGTCTTCTGGTCACATCAATAATTAGGGGCATATCATTATCTCTCCAGTCTCCATTTCAGGTCATTAGTTTCAAGTTTCATATTTCCAATGCATGAAAACATGTAATTAAAGACAATATTCAACTTCTGAATTTATCAACCAAAACAATATATGGGGAGAAACCACAAAAAGATTCATTCCTTAAAAAGACACGCTAACTCATTCTCTCTATGTCTCTCATTTGTTGATCATCCCGGCCTGTTATGTTTACTGCTTCCAACAAAAAGAGAAAAAACACCAACAAACTTAATTCATGTGTTGAAACATGTCAGTGTATAGCATGATCCTCAAAGACGGCTTAACTGCAGTTCTTGTGGTAATTACAGAAGTATTCTAATGCATTTTTTTTTTCACAAGGCATTACAATTATGTTTAGCACATGGATATGGCTAACAAAGTACAACAAGGGAGATAAAGGCATTGTTGTTGCATAAATCTTACCATAATATGGCATGGTCCATTAGGTGCCAAAAGTTTATCCTAGTTGGAGAACAAACACAACAATGAGATTACAAAAGATCCAACAAGAAGGGTCGATTAGGTGTCAAACAATTATCCAAATTGGAGAACAAAGACTGTAATGAAATTAAATGCAAAATCAATATTAGTATTGTATTTTAGAATATCTTAAAGTATCTTGGATGATGTTGTGGAGGGTGGTTTCACTATTTTATAATGTTTATTGATTTGTTAAAGTATCTTGGATGATCGACTCTATGAATCATATGACACCATTTGGCACGGCTAAAGACCAAAGTTTCAAAAATATAGTTTAGCCTGAGATCTTCCTTAATGATTTTCTCCAACATCATTTCTAATCTCCCTCTTCTCCTTTTCCATGACTACAAATCTTGCAATCTACTCTTCTAACTGATAACTAGCAATTAAAGGCAAATTGGATTTAAGCATATTTGCACACAAGTACTTTGAAGCACTTAAATGTTCTACCTTGATGGTCTCTGCAGTAACTACTGTATGTTTGCAACCTCTCATACATGAAGATAGCACCTACAAAGACATAATCCTACATCCATTTTTTCTAACAATACCAACAATGTGAAAGCTTCAACAACCATAAAATTATGAGTGAATAAAACAAGATTAGAAAACAAGAACAAATGTAAAGAATATTATGAAGCAGATTGTCAAATCTAGCAAATTACATATACAAAACGTACATGAAAATTAACCATACCTTACATTTGGCGCTTCATATCCTGTAAAATAGCAAATGCAAATACAAGGCATATACTTAAGTGTTTTGGAGAATACAAAATGAAATTAAGACATTCATATTTTAATTGAAAGATAATAACCATTAAAGGAGCAACACTGTTCAACCCAACCAAAACAATTAGATCAGTAAAACAAAGTTCATGTCCACATGTTATGTAATTACAGCTTTGTACATTGGATGGTTCTAAGTTTCAAAAAGTAAGCTGCCCATTTTTTACGTAATGTTGTGATCACCTCCGGGTCTAGTGCCGAGCCATCACCGAACCACTACACATTGTCAAGCACAAATAATTAATGAAAATGAGTTTAAATGAGTCTACATATGGCGATTTGCCGTCAATGTTTTGGGACTACATTATTTACCGCACTCCAATCACTCTTCAACTCCACGCCAATTATGTTCCCCATCCAATGCATCACATAATACCCACACTCATAGCCTCCGCATTGAACGTGAGTCTACATGAAGAACAAATTAACTATTGAATGTAGGGTTGAACATGATTAATAACATTTGAAGTTGCAAACATTGTATGTAGTTCGAATAACCTTCAGTTCAAGCCACTGGGGTCCAATTTTAGGAACTTTCCCATCAGCAGTCGTGTTTAATTTCTTATATGCACTACATTGGAAGATTAATATGATGTTAATATAATATTTAGAATCGCAGCCTCCAACTTTAAAATAGGTTAAACGACTAAAAATATATTACTTAACTTGTTAATTGCAGTTTTGATATGAACATCAGGCCTTCTACGCACTGAACAAAACCAGACCACCACATTGTCTTTAGGACACAACACAACCATTTGCCAATGGGCGCTGCAATTTGCACACCAGTTATGTATTAGTAGGACAAAATGAGTTACAACATTGCCAAAATGAATTTGACTTACTCATTCAAATAAGCTCCTATGTACAATTGTCGTTGCGATTCCTTAAGCCATTTTTCAATATATTCTTCACATTGCCCATGTCTGCCTTTGCATTGTGTATAGATTGAGGCTCAAGGAATTTGACTTACTCATTCAAATAAGCTCCTATGTACAGTTGTCGTTGCGATTCCTTAAGCCATTTTTCAATATATTCTTCACATTGCCCATGTCTGTCCTTTGCATTGTGTATAGATTGAGGCTCAAGGAATCCATACACTGATCGATGACCCAAGCCATTACTCCACTCATTCATATACCTAATTTGCACATGTCATAAAATAACTGAAGATCACGTAAATGTCATAGCAATATGGATTTCATAGTGACGAATGGATTTTACTTACATGGTCCACAACTGAAGTATGGCTATGTTCAAGCATTTTTCACCTGATGTTATTTCCTTGACATCAGTATACGTTAAGAACAATGATGAATTTACATTTGGAATCCCAAATTCAGTAAGATCCCACACAAACTCAACAGGCTTGTCGTAAATCTCAACAAGGGTCTTAATCAACTCATGCAAGGGGTCCTGTTTAGGAACATCATTGTTTAATTCAGCAGCATTAGCAACTTTTTCTGGAGTGATGCCTGAATGCTATATCATGCAACAAAAGTATTCATTATAGGAATGTTCAAAAGTTTGGAATATACAGTTAAAAAGATAATAATTTGCAGAACATAAAGTATACTACCTCATTTGATACCAGTTTTACCAAAGGCAATGGCCATGCAATGAATGTGTTAACAACATCTCTCACATACTTAATTTCTGATGTCGCTAATGGAACTTCAACTTCACTATCAATTACTTTTTTTACGCTAACCCTTACGACATCATCTGCATACGCTATGCAATGTATGGTAGATGGTCCATATGAATTTTTCCCAACGCCACCAGCTTTGTACAATCTTGACTTTGGACGTACAACCCCATAGGCGGTGTTACACGACCAACATGTTCTTCCCCAGACGGGTTCACAGCAATTTCAGCATTGCTCTCCTTAGTGCTCACGCGTGCACCTAACACATTTAAGTCAAAATTAGTCGGTGCTGAGACCTTATCTGTGTTAAATATGTCAGTAATGATGGCATCCTTCAGCTCATTTTTCCAAGCCTGTAGACTTCGCTTATTTTCTTCTTCAATATCATTCCTGACTTGTTCCCTAATGGTTACTACTATTTCAGCCAACTGTTCTTTGGTGAATGATATGGATGAGGTAGTTGAGGCACGTGAAGTCCTCCCATAGTATTGACTAATTGTGACCCCAGACCCAACTGCATGAACACGACCTCCATGATCTGGTCTTCCTATGGCCGTGTTAAGTATATCTTGACGACCCTGGGGGACAAACTCACCATGTGTCACTTGTTCTTCCAACAAGTCCTACATGAAGAACAAATTTCACATCATTAGACTTCCCTGTCATTGTAAACAACATAACAAGTAGTAATTATATGTAAAACACCATGTGACATTTTATCCAAAATTGAAATTGTTGTAATCCAAATTGAAGTTGGAACTGACAATTTTATCAGCAATTTGTCTTGCAGCCTCAGATGTCATCTTCCCATATCGGTTTGTGTGTGTCATCTTCCACTTGACATGTCTTTGAATGGGAGATGGGGGGTCCTCAATGAGTGATGGATTTTCAGTCATCAATGCATCATGTTGCCTTTTCTTGATTTTCTCGTCTAACAGCTTCTTTTCTAGCAAATCATATCCCCCGCGGGAAAGCAAATGGGGACAACCATTATTCTTTTGGATTTCCTGCATTTTCTTCCTAATTCCCTGTGGTTTAACATATAGTGTTGGAAGGACTTCAAATTAATTTGTCTTTACAATGATATAACTCAAATTTTTTTTTAGACATAACATCTAACCTGCCAATTAGGGGTTTTGCGGGTTGCCGCAAATTCCTCCCATATCTGTGCATCAAAGCCATATTTGACGGAATGATCTTCTTTATGTTGGTCCTCAAAATTACTAAACACAAATTTACTTGTGAGGGATGTTTTAAACTGCCTCCATCTAGTGGCCACAGTTGACATCACCTTTTTCTTTGCATGTAGGGCTTCTGGGATATCAAACTTGGCCTGCAAGACAAATTGTTTACTACTATATGCATCAAAGTAAACATTTAAAATTTTTAAACTTTATACGTCACCAACACTGCACTTACCAAAATCTCATTCCATACTAGCTCCTTTAGTGTGTCTGGTACATCCTTCCAACTGTTATGTACAATTGGAACTTTTTCTCTAGCTACAACACCTAAATAGTTGTGGAATTTCTCTTTATGGGGGGCCCGATCCTTGCCCAGTTGCAGCATCAACAGTGAAAATAGGTCATAGCTGATCCAAGGTTCTTCTAGTCAACATCCTGAGCCGTGTGGATCGTCTAGTATTCCTAGACATCGCCTCTTACTGCTAATTGAACTGCGGAGGGGATGCTAGTGGTGTTGCCATGATTTTGTCCAAATAAAACAAATAACAGTTAACACTGACAAACAAATAGCATATTGTGATATAAATGGAAATATGAACATATATAAATTACACAAGTTGAAGGGAAATAGGTTTTTACATTAGTGTCCTAGGGTACAGTTAACTGACATTATTTTCCCATAGTCCTTCATCATGATCATTACAATTTGCTTGCACCTCATCAACGTGTAATGAGTCATTAGTAGAAGGAATATTTGTGGAAAAAGGTGTAGTTTCACAAATGTCAAGTGTGGAACCATCATGTGTGTCATTTAAACCACTTGGTCTGCCTTGAAGAACCACTGAATATCTTGAATCGCAAGGATCTTGGACGTAAAACACCTGTCTTTCTTGTTGTGCCATAATGAAAGGTTCGTCCATATAACCCACCTTATTTAGGTCTACTAAGGTAAATCCAAATTTGTCTTGACAGACACCAGTATTACCATTGACCCACTTACACTTAACACAACAGCTCTAAATTCAGTATAGTCAAGCTCCTAGATTTCATGAATAACTCCAAAGTAAGGCATCGATGCTCGAATTGGATTGTTGTCTGATGCACTAGAAAAGTGATCGGAGTCGGCATCAACAGTCACACCACTGTTTTGCATTGTGCTTTTGTCATCTGCTGACTTTGTGTAGAATGAATAATTGTTGATATCATACCCTTTCCAAGTAGGTACATTTAGATTTGGCCCAACAGCTAACAATCTTAAAGTCACGGAGGTGCCATTGTCAGCAAATATAGTTTCCCTGAACCAGTTAATGAAAGCTTTATTATGCTTTTGCAAAATCCTCCTCATGTTCATTTTTGGGTTCATTTCAATGAGTTTTTTTTTTGTGAGCATCAAATGTATGGAATCACCTCTGCTGTATTGTTTAATACATATAGATGCGCTTGTGAGACTTCGTGCTGAGTCATTGTGATAACATTGAATCCTCGTGTACCCTTACCCCCCGATGTCCGACCATGATGACTTTCAGGAAGGCCGACGGGTAGAGCACATTCAATGTACTGGGAGCAAAACTCAATACACTCTTCAACAACATACCTTTCGACAATCAAAGCTTCGGGTCGGTGTAGATTCTTCGTATACCCCTTTAACACTTTCATGTAACGTTCAATTGGATACATCCACCGTAGGAAAACAGGCCCACACATTTTGATCTCCCCCACTACATGAACAATTAAATGCACCATTATGTCAAAAAATGATGGAGGAAAATACATCTCCATTTGACAAAGGACAATGGCAGCCTCTTCCTCCAACTCATCCAATCTTGCTGGGTCAATGACTTTGCTACAAATAGCATTAAAAACAAAACACAGCCGTGTTATGGCAACCCGAACTTTGACAGGCAAGATTCCCCGAATCGCTACAGGTAATAGATGTTGCATTAGTACATGACAATCATGAGATTTCAACCCAACCAATTTCAAATCATTGACCGACACAAGGCTCTTTATATTTGAAGAGTATCCTTGTGGAACTTTAAGCATACGCAAACAATGACAAAAACTCTTTTTCTCATTTGTTGACATCGTGTGACATGCTGGGGGTAGATATGTTCGCGAACCTTGTGATATTGGGTGCGACTGTTCTCTTATACCCATTTCAACCAAGTCCTGACGACACTTCAAACCATCCTTTGTTTTGCCTTTAATGTTAAGAAGGGTGCCAATTAAACTATCAAAAACATTTTTCTCCACGTGCATCCCGTCTATACAGTGTCTAACATGAAGATCAGACCAGTATGGAAGATCAAAGAAAATGGATCTTTTCTTCCATATGTTTTTGTCAGTTGGAGGTTTTTTTTGTCTTGCCAAAGATATTTATGATCTCCTTCATGTGATCATAAACTTCTTTGCCCTGTAATGGTTGCGGCGCAGTTTCGTGTTCCTGAGATCCATTAAAGGCTTTTTTCAAACGCTGATACGGATGATACTGTTTCAGAAATCTTCGATGCCTTGTGTATACAGTCTTCTTTCCATGTTTTAGTTGGACGAAGGCAGTACCTTTCTCACATACAGGACATGCATAATGGCCTTTCACACTGTATCCACTTAAGTTGCCATATGCTGGATAGTCATTTATGGTGCAAAAAACCATTGCACGCAACGTAAAAGTCTCCTGCAAATAACCATCCCAGACATCAACCCCGTGTTCCCATAATTTCCTCAGGTCTTCAATCAATGGAGCAAGATACACGTCAATATCATTCCCTGGCTATCTTGGACCCGCTATCATCATGCTGAGCATTATGTATTTTTGCTTCATGCACAACCAAGGAGGGAGGTTGTAAATCATGAGCAAAACAGGCCATGAACTGTGATTGGTACTTAAGTTACTAAATGGATTCATTCCATCCGAAGCAAGAGCAACCCTTAGATTTCTAGGCTCATTCCCAAAATCAGGATACAAGGAATCAAATTGTTTCCATTGCGGACTATCAGCCGGATGTCGGAGCAATCCATCACTTTTCCTCCCGCCTGCATGCCACGTCAAGTTTTTAGCATCATCTCCATTAGCAAACAAGCGCTTAAACCTTGGTATTATTGGAAGATACCAACAAACATTTGCTGGACGAGTGTTATTAGGGGAAATATCATCAATCAAGTCGCCAGTGTTGGGCTTGTAGTGTGATACACCACATGTAGGGCAATTGCACATCTCTGCAAACTCATTTCTATACAAAATGCAATCATTTGGACATGCATGGATTTTCTGGTACGACATTCCCACTGGACATAAAATCTTCTTTGCCTCATATTGACTATTTGGCAACGTGTTTTGTTCAGGAAGCAATTTTTTTAGCAGGACCAACAATTCGGTGAAGCTTTTATCACTCCAGCCGAATCGTGCCTTCAAGTTGACCAGAGCTAATACCGCTGACAACCTTGTGAAAGCTGTGCACCCTGGATACAAAGGCATCTTCGAATCATTTTCTATTTTGTCATACAAAGGAGCATGTGCTTGTTGAAATCCGTCTTGTCCCAGATCGCAAATCATGTCTTCTATACAGTTTCCCATGTCCACATCAACTGGGTTAGTCTGAGAGATTGATGGGTTCTCTAGCAATTCCCCATGCCATATCCATCTTGTGTAAGTTGGAGTGATCCCGTGACATATAAGATGTGTTCTTATCTCAGCTATTATGTGGTGTCTCCCATTCGCACATTTCACACATGAACAAAAATATTTACCCCGCAAAGATGGTACATTCAATTCAGTAAATTGGAGGAATTGTTCAACAACATTCTCATACTCATCACTGATGCGTGATGCTTGCATCCAACTTGGATCCATGATTTCCCTTTGCTGTCATACATTATCATGTTATGTAACATGCATGTAAACCTCACTTTTTTCATTAGAGGTGTGGCCTTATCCCATTCAAGAAGACGTCTTTTATTAGTAGATTAATATGTATATGTTATTTGTCTTTCCTAAATTTGTTGAAATTTCGGCAGCATTTCACCTAAGTCTCCAAGTACACGAGATGAAAGCGGTGCATGTATTCATGCAACGCATTCAAGTATGCACTTGGAGAACAAAGTGAAATGTAGTATACCAAAATTTCAACAAATTTAAGAAAAAACAAACAACATATAAGTATTAATCTACTATAAAAGATTGTCCTCTCAAACTGTCCAAACGGACAATTCAAGATTCCATACAGCGATTAATCCAAACTATCCGTATTAATCATTGTATAAAATCTCAAATGGGAAACTAGGTTCACTCAAAATGCACATAATTGGTTATGTAACACAAAATTTATATATAAATAACCATGAAATTATCATTGCTGAGTCAAACGAATACATACCACACAAGTTCGGTCAACAAGAACAAGTACGGGTGGGATCACAACAGTGGCAAACCAAAACACAACTCCAAAACTCCGATGCTTGTGAAACAATAATTAACTTCGTAACTTTTTGCGCAAACTTGGCCTACAACAAAGGAAATTTGTAACATATTCAAAGTCATTGTTAGTAATTGAAGTTGGATTGTAGTTGTTTTCAAAACTAAGATAAAATGGGAACCAACGGAATTAAAAAGGGTTCTGACGTTTCAACAATTGACATCACCCTAACATATGTTAGCATTTGAATTAGTGGTCAACTCAAGTTTATGAAAATAATTTTATGACAAGCCTCATTATATTGATCCAAAACTCCATTAAACTCTTATCTAACTCTTAAGTTTAAACTCCATTAAACTCTTATCTAACTCTTATCTAATCGTGTGAGTGTGAGTTATTGTTACTAGTTGAGAAAAATGAGAAGAGGTATTTGTAGCATACAGCTTCAGCCTCTTACACCTGAAGCTACAACTGTTGTCAAGCAAGCTGTGAATCTTGCAACAAGAAGAGGCCATGCGCAAGTGATACCTCTTCATGTTGCAAGTGCCATGCTTGCAACTTCCACAGGCCTTCTTCGTAAGGCTTGTCTTCAATGTCACTCTCATCCTCTTCAGTGCAAGGCTCTTGAGCTTTATTTCAACGTTGCACTCAACCATTTACTGGCTTCCACTTCAAGCCCTCTTTTGGCTCCTCAATATTCCACCCCTTCACTCTGCAATGCCTTGGTTGCAGCCTTCAAACGTGCTCAGGTTCACCAACGCCGTGGTTCTATTGAGAACCAGCAGCAACATATTCTTGCCTTGAAGATCGAGGTGGAGCAGCTCGTGATTTCAATCCTTGATGACCCTAGTGTTAGTAGGGTCATGAGAGAAGCTGGTTTCTCTAGAACCCTTGTGAAAACAAGGGTTGAACAAGCTGTTTCAATGGAAGTTTGTTCACAAAAGGCTTCTTCTGATAGGAGCCATGTCAAAGAAAATATCACCAAGCCCCATCATGTTGTTCTTGGTGGTAGTAATAATGTGTCTCCATCATCTGGACCTTTTGGTCAAGTTGTTATTGGCTCTTTCACGAAGCCTAATTTAGACCATGTTAACAATGATGATGTAACTAGTGTGCTGAGTGAGTTGGTGAGGAGAAAAAACATAGTTATTGTAGGGGAGGGTGTGGCCAATGCTGAGGGAGTAGCTAGGGAGGTGATGGAGAGGTTTGAGGTAGGGAATGTTCCTGGGGACTTAAGGTATGTGCAATTTGTGAGCCTTCCTCTCATGTGCTTCAAAAACATTAGCAAGGAGGAGGTTGAACAAAAGCTTATGGAGATTAGAAACCTTGTGAAAAGCTATGTAGGAAGAGGGGTTGTTCTTTACTTGGGTGATCTAAAATGGTTGTTTGAGTTCTGGGCTAATTTTTGTGAGCGAAAAAGAAACTACTATTGTTCTATAGAGAAAATGGTCATGGAGCTTAAAAAATTGGTATGTGGTAGTGGGGAGTCTAGTAGACTATGGCTTATGGGGATTGAAACTTTTAAGGCATACATGAAGTGTAAAATGTGTCACCCATCCCTATAAGCTATTTGGGAGCTTCACCCCTTCACAATTCCTGTTGGCAGCCTCAGCCTAAGTTTAAATTTTCATAGGTAATTAATTAATTAGTTATTCTTTTATATTTATAATTATTAGTCTGGTTTAGAATTTTTTTTATGCTTTTCAAATTTCTCTTTTTCCTTGTCCTATTGTGTGCTTTGTTGTAACTTAACTTCTCTGTTGGGTCACATTTTTCAGTGATTTTCAAGCTCAAGAGAGAAGCAAGGTGTTTTTCAAGGATGTGGCTTTTGAAGATAGAACAGGAGTCAGAAACCATCTAACTTGGTGCAGGGATTGCTTGATAAATTTTGAAAAAGAAGCTCAGAGCATAACTAACTGTATAAGCAAGAAAGTTTGCACTGCTAGTAGCTTACCAATGTGGCTTCAAAATTGTAAGGAAGAGAGAAGTGACATAATGGAAGATCAGGTTTGTATACTAATAGTCACATTTGACCAAAAAAAATATCTATATTAAAAATTATTTGTAACATTTCTGATTATTTTTTCTTCTTTCTTAAATAGGAAAATTCAAGGCTTGAGTATCTGTGCAAGAAATGGAATTCCTTATGCAATTCAATACACAGACGACACCCTTCCATTATGGAATTCTGTTATAGACCCGTATGACAGAGACATTTAGCTTAATATTTATAAATGCTTTGGGAATTTGGTTTATTTTTAGAAAATGAAGAAATACCCTTCTGGTAATCAAACTTCCATGGGCATTATGAGAGAGTCCCCATGACTTTGTACTTTAAAATTATATATTAGTTCTATGATTTCATGCTATGGTATCCTATTCAAACACAATAATTTGGCCATCATTATTCTAGAATATTGTCTGTTGTTTTGCAGCCACGAGATTGTGCTCTTGGATCTGACATTAAAATCAACATGGTTACTTCAAAAAAATCTTGTCCCAAATGTGTTAGCTTGCCAGAATCTGTATCAGTGGGTAAGTTCAATATTGTTTCATCTTTATATTGGTATTTCTATATTGTTGTTTCAGTTGCTCTTAACCACCAAACTAGTTTGCTAAAAGTTACATATTAATGACTGGTGGATTAAGGATGAAGGGATGGTCTGTACTTCATTCTAGTTAGCATGTAATGAAGCATATGTTTGGAAACTAGTTACAATTCTAGTGAACTTTGTGGCTAAATCTGAAATTGGTTGACCTCAGACATGGAAGTGGTCAGATTAATTTAATGTCAATTGATTTAAACTATTGAGTATTTACACTTGGCAATGGCAGGTGGACAAAAATTGATTTATTTATATGGATGTTTCTTCCTTTTGATTGATTAACAACATGTGCACTTCAACATGTTGATTATGCAGAACCAAAAAAAAAAGAAACATGTTGATTGTGACTTGACTTATACAAATGGTTGTCCTTTGCAAGTGGAACATCTGAGCAAGAAACTTGATATCACTTTTCCACCAACATTCTAGATATCTGTAGTAGTGACAAAGAAAGCAATTTTTTTTGTTTCTTGTGACAGAAGAGATTTCATTGAAGAGAAAAATAGTACAACTAGTGGTGTGATAAAGAATCCTCCAAATAATGCTCAAAGTATGAAGCAAGGCTTCCCCAGCCTTGAAAATTCAAGATTGCAACACCCTTGAAGCAGTCATGTACATAAAACAACAGGAAGGCAAGAAACTGTTTTGGGAGCAAAGCATTTGAATTGGGTGAAGAGCTAAACATTTGAATTGGGATCTAGACATGCTAAAGTTTAGCCAGAAAAAATGGTTGAAAGTATTATTTGGGAATTGGGAGCTGTCTCAAGCCTGGTGCCATGTATTTGGAGTCTGGGTTTTATCATTTTCTTTATTATTGGAAGAATGTACAACTGTATAATGCAATTATAAATTCTCCCATGCAGTGATGCAATGCAAACATTTATATGTAACTGATATTATTATGTAACTATAGCATATTATAGTATCTTACCGTAAGTTGTTCCTTTTGTACAAGCTTCTTTTGGCAAATCCTGGGCCAGCAGTGACAGACAAGCTTTATGCATCCAGTTTTGCCAACACGATTGGCGAGGACAAGATCTTCCTCACTGTTGCAGAGGCTGTTGCATATTATTCTCCAAAGCTGGTTGAGGACCCTTGAAAAATATATATAAATTTTGTTGTTGGTCTACAAAAAAAAATGTGGACCCATATATAGATGAAATGTTGTAGGGGAATAGAAATAGAGACCAGAAGTTTTGAGTTTACTTGAGTTAGCTAGTGAATGATATATGAAGAAAAAGGTGTGAAGGATGAGAATTCATATGACATTGGTCACTACAAAAAGCTATGGTAGAAGAAAGGGGCATATCCGATTCTGCTACTGTCTGTTAGTGCTACTATAGCTCCACCATTCTTATCTTAAAAGTGTTGAAATTAAATACTACAAAATAAAATAGAGATAAAGTTCAGGTGGATGCGCCAGATAGACATCAACTTGTTCTCTTGTTGTCCTTAGAATCTAACCCAGGTCTATGTTGTGTGAAGACACTACTACAAAAAGCAGTTTTAACATCGGCTTATTAACATCGATTTTGTTCAAAACCGATGTTAAGTTAAACGCGATGACATATTTGTAAATAAAGTATCCTTCTTAACATCGATTTTTCCAAAAAAACCGATGTTAATGCATACACGTTATCATCGGTTTTTCAAAAACCGATGTTAACTAATGATGTTAACATCGGTTTTTGGAAAACCGATGGTAACGTATGATATGTTAACATCGGTTTTTTGGAAAACCGATGTTAATGCATATACGTTAACATCAGTTTTTAAAAAACCGATGTTAACTAATGATGTTAACATCGGTTTTTGAAAAACCGATGTTAACGTGTATGCATTAACATCGGTTTTTTGAAAAACCGATGTTAATATAAACTTTTTTGTAATTATTTATATATTTTTAAAAAAATCATATATTGCGTTATTAATTATATTTTAATTAAAAAATAAAAAAATAATAATAAACAATAATAAATTCAAAAGGTAAGCATTTAAAAATTAAACTAAATTTTTAAAATGAATTTTGTAATTTTAATTTTATTATTTCATGATTATCATTTAAATATAACACACATTTATATAAATTATTTGATATTAGTTAATTTGAAAATATAAAAAAACTGTTTTTAATAATAGAATTTAACTTTTATAGAATTTTTATAGAATGTTGGTAAAAATAATTATATCATAAAAAAATTAAAATCTTTTATTAATATATTTTTATTTAATTATTATAAAAATAAAAAATTAGTTTTTTTCTACGGAGTCAGCGTCAGCGTCATTAATATTTTGAGAAGTCACCTATTACGGTTTTATTTTTCTGCAAAAATAAAGCCAAATACTGTTTATTAAGATATGTAGTAATAATTATATAATACATATTTACTCACTGATGCACAAGACTATAAAATTATCATTTTTTTTGGAATTTAATTAGATTAGAAATTGACTCCCTCCAAAAATAAAAAGGGCTTAAATACAAAATACATGGGTTCCTCCAATTTAATATTTTATTTTTATCTTTAATTTTTTTTGTTTTATTTTTTTAAAATGTGTTTGTTTTATTTTTGGTTTTTAAAATATTTTAAATAATAGTTTTTTTAATGTTTAAAGTGTTATTTAAAATATTTTAAAGATAAAAATAAACAAATAAATTTGATAAGAGGAAAAAAATGTATTTTAAGGTAAAAGAAAATATCACTTGGTAATCGTATCTTCGTTTAAAATCCAAATGTTCAAATGTAAAAAGCGCCTCTACAGTCCAAATGTTCTAAGAAAATCCAAATTCCAAATATAAATAAATAAAAAAAGTCAAAATGAGGTCGTTTGGCTCCCGTCACGTCGCCAACACACTCGAAGAAAGAAAAGTAGCGAGCTTTATTTTTCAGTGTGTGAGTGGTAAAGTGCATTTTTGTGAACTCAAAATTCCCAAAAGCAAAGAACACAATGCCACGAAGAACACAGCGCCACAAAGTGGTAAAGTGCTGGTTTTGTGAACAGAGCGCCATTTTACTTAATTTATTTTTTTCTTCTACAAAATAGATACAACTTATATTTAACTTTAGTTTTTTTTCTTTTATCTTTAGGATCGAACAGGATATAAAAACTCTTTTGCTGGTTTTGGAGGCTTTGGCACCTTTAGACCTCTCTGGATGGATTGCTAGTGTAGATGAGTTTCCATTCTGCTACTTGAGGATTATGTAGGTTCATCATTGATATTTATATATGGTGAATGATGATTTTTCTATAGACTCTGTGAGAAAAATGCCTCAAGTTAGGGTTTGCGTTTTTATGCTGATTTTATTGACTCTGTGAGGAAGAAAATAATATATTAAAAAAATTATACTATGAGATTTATATCTTTTATATTTAATTTTGATCTAAAATTTTATCTTGTATTTTATTTTTCTTCTCTGATTCTCTTGTGTAAATCAAACACACCTAAATGGACCATTTATATTTATTTATTTATTCACATTTTGATACGGCATGGCGCATGTACATGGAATTCATTTATAGCATTTACTAAACCAAGCACTATCCATGGCGATCGTGGGTCTCTTTTTATTAATAATAATAAAATCGTACAAAGCTGGATGGGAAGCACCTTGACATGCACACCATTGAAACGTAACCACAAGGCACACACACAAGCATTAGGAAATTGACAACTTTTGTTCCTTGTATATCAATTAGTTAAAAATAGCTCCCTCACGTTGCAAGTATATATACATATAGTAATAAAGCAGTATTTTCATTCCATGCCTAAGCAATGTTGGCATGGCAACCACCTCATATTGTTGCCTCACGTGTCTCACGGTACACCACTTTCATGGATAAGGTCTCATTGTTGCCTCATATTGCTCTTTCATTTTCTAATTGATAGCTACTACCAGCCCTGTTTTTAAATTCATATGAAAATCTCCTTAAAAAAATTGAGATGAAAACTATAAACACGAGGTACCCATGTCACCCAATAAGCAAAAAGTTACATTAATGATTAAAATGATAAAAATATAAATGTAACTTTTTTACTGAGAATTAGATAAATTATTAAACTACTTCGAAGTAAATTTATTTTAATTTAATAATTAATAATTTAATTGATTGAATTGCCTAATTTTTGTGATTGAACATTAAATTTATGCTGGGAAAAAAAGACGTCTCATATTTTGATAGATAATTTGTGTAATTAATGTTTCGAAACATTATATTATCAAGATTTTATATAAAAATTTATGTATATATATATGTTTAGACAAATTTTTGTTTACATATTCCGTTTTCTTGACATTGAATACTGGTTTTGTCCCTGTATTATGTACTTATCTTTTCTGAGTTGGTTGGATTTCACTCCATGCGATTTTCAACTCACTCTTATGAATATATATATATATATATGTATATATATATTACCTGTTGATTTGTCTTCCAACAAAATGATAACATTAAAAATGATAATAAGCATTCAATTTAATTTATTAAAGTTTGGTATTGGAATGTGTGATTCTATAGCGTTCTAATCCTCTGTCCCTGTGTGTGCTCCATATATATAAGTCTCATCTCTGTCAGAATCCAGTGCCTACTACTGTCTACCGACTCTATCGTCAATCATCACTAACACTTGTAAATTCTCCCTTGGCTTCCTTACTATTTCCATAGCCAGGTGTGCCAATGCTTTTCATTTTTCTTATTGAGCATGGTAGGGATCTTATTGAGCATGAATGTATATTCTAATGTGTCATGTGAACAACGTATATATCTATTTTTCGTCATTAATTAAGTGAGATATAATCTAAATTTATATAAAAAAATTAAAAGTAAATGCAAAACATTCACGTGAGAAAATAGATGAAAAGGTCAAGTCTTGTATAAAGCATATGCCTATTGACAATTCTAATTATGTGCTCAAAGTAGCGTACGACTCACAATATGTTGAAAGTTTATTTCGTTTATTTATTTAAACAACCCGGGCCGAAGTTTTACAAGTATTTTAGACTGTTATAAAAAAATTGAAATCGTCGATAGATTGCTAGTTGTTACTTTGCACTTCACATGTCTAATTATGATTTAATTATAATCAAATCAGTAATACTTAAATAATTTTTTAATATTATGTAATAAAAATTGAATTAAGTAAATTTTTATTAGCATTAAATAATTGTATTTTATGTAGGATAAAAAACTTAATAATAAGAAGCTTAGTAATTCAAATATATAAGTTTTTGTAGCTTGATATTTAGTACATGTTTGGTAAAGATTATTTTGAATTATCTTTCGTATATTGTAGGACATGGAATGCAAATTTATCTTTACTCACTTAATATGTCTTGTCTTTTTTTTTTCAAATGTAACACTCACTTTCTATTTGTTTTTTTTATTGCACTCAATTTCTATTTGTATTAGTGGATAATTTTAAACCTTCCCTTCCTATATATAACCTAAGGCAATTTATAGCTTCTTGACAAATTCATAGCACCGGCAGGGATGGATAAAGGGGACAAGCAGGGCTTCAACCCCCTCCCTCAAAAGCTTTTTATTTTCTTTTAGTAACTCTTTCTTAAAAACTTTAATAAATGTATAATAATTTTTTTAGATACAAATATGGAGGTCAATGTCATTAAGCAGTGCCAATCAAGCAATTAATATACACAAATATTCCTTTTACACAAAAGCACAAGACGACAAAAGTACAATGCAAAACAGCAGGGTCACCCTAAGGGCTGAATCTCAACACTTTGCAACTGTACATGATGACAATCCCTGTGTAGCTTCAATCCCTTACTTTGGCTTCATTGATGAAATATGGGAGCTTAACTATGTCAAATTTACTGTTTGTGTTTTCAAATGTAAGTGGGTTGACAACAACACCGGTGTGCGGACTGATGATGTAGGATTTACGTTGGTAGACCTAAAGAAACTAGCTTACCAGAATGACCCTTTCATCATGGCAGAACAAGCTAAGCAAGTATTTTATGTGCAAGACCCTTGTGATGAAAGGTGGTTTGTGGTTCTACATGGGAAAACAATTGGTGTTAATGTAGAAGATGATGATTCATACATGGACACTTATGTTAGTCCTTTGTCTACACAAATGACTTCTAACAGCGTCGGAGAAGAAGAAGCTGACGACGTTCATGCTAATCGTAATGATCATGATGAAGGAGAATTAATTAACATCGTCTAACGTAATTTTCTAATATAGTATTTCATTTCGGTACATTCATTTACATAACTCATACAGTGTTTTTTGATAATATTAACTAACTCAACTTTTTCTCTTTAAAGGACCATGGCTACTCCACCTGCCTCGCCTCCTCCTCGTCTTCCTCCTCCTCCTGTAGACGCATCAGCATCTCCATCTACGTTGAAGCGGACACGCAAGGCGACACGGCTACGATCATTGGCCACTAGACCACCTGGGGCAGAATGACCTGTGGTCAACGTCGATCCTGCTATCGGCAAGGCCGACGGTCCCCACAAGAAGAAATTAAGAACATATTTGGGGAATGTCGCTCGTGATAAGGTCGGCGTGACATATGACACCTGGAAGGAAGTCCCTACTGCTCAGAAGGATTTGATATGGGAGGATATTCAGGTATTTGAGTTTTCTTCGTTAATTTTCTTTAATAGTCTAAATTTGTTATTTACTTACAATAAAACCTAATTTATTGTTTTTCAAGCGGAATTTGAAATCCCTGAAGCTTCTGACAGTAGGACAAAGAAGAAAATTCTTCAGATTGTCGGCAAGCGCTGAAGGTAGTTTAAATCTGACTTGACTAAGAAATGGACACTTGCAACCGTCAAGGACGGTGCGAACGACATTGTCTGTGAAAAATATGGCATTAGCAAGGAGAAATGGACCTAATTTTGTCAGACCCACAGAGACCCCTCATGGGAGGTATGTACTTTTTCATTTTAGTTGTTTTCCACAACAAAATCACTTCTTATAATTTATTGTAATAATCATTTTCATTAATGTTAAACTTTTGCAGGATGTGCGAAAAAATGCACAGGTCTCCCAGAAGCAAAACACTGCCCTCCACGTATTGTCTCGTGGGGGTTATGAATATTTAGAAGAAAAGCTCATGGCTGAGAAGACAAAGAAAAGATTAGAAGAAGCTGCCCAGTCTGGAAGCACTGAGGGCATCATTGACCCTCTATCTCCCATCAGACGCCACGTGAAATGGAAGATGGCTCGCACGAAGAAAACTGGACAGATGACGTCTGAGGCAGCAAAGGAAATAGCTGATAGGATTGTAAGTCATTTTTAATTAATAATTGTAATTATCTTTGTTTATTTTGTGAATTCCTTGGACAAATATGTGTTCGGTACAGGATTCTTTGGACGAGCAGGCGTCACAGGGATCGTTCGTCCCCCATGGACGTCAGGATATCCTGACTGCTGCTATTGGGCGACCAGAGCACCTTGGCCGTGTTCGTGCTGTTGGAGCCGGTGTCACCATAAAACAATACTTTGGATCGGCTTCACGAACGTCCCGCAGTTCTTCCTCCATGCCTCCTAAAGACCTAGAACAGTTGACCCAACAAATCAGAGACCAACTGGAGGAGTCAATCACAGAAAAAGTGACTCGAAAGATGATGGCATCCTTCAGCCAGATGCAGTCCCAGTTTCAGTTTCAGATGCAATCACAGGGACTTGCACTACCTCCAGAGCCAGAGGTTGGTCCCTCAGGTCCTCGTGTCAGCACAAAGGAGAGTTGTGTTGTTCCCTCAGGGAACGATCCAGGGACGAGTGACTCAGACAAAAGCGAGCTATACGTTGAAGAAAATTTTTCCCGCCTGGTTGGCCTAGGAAGACTTTATGAGGGATCCACAACAGTTCACAACATCCCTTTGTTGCATGACCAAGTCAAGGTTGGTGTTGAGGAGGTTAAAGATGCAGAGGCTCTCGTTCCTATACCCACTGACGAGGTTACCTTAGTGGGACAGACACCTAACACCTTCCTTGCTTGGCCAACACATCTTATGAAGCGTTTATCAGAACAAGTATTTTACTCTGATTATATGTTTATTTTTTTCAATTAATTTGTTCACTGTAATAAAAAATTACTAATTAACTATGTTTTATCAACAGGCAATTGTGTCTCCAGCAAAACCTCCAGAAAGCCCGAATGAAGAGGTCGATGATCCCCTGTACCTGATGACATTGACCATCCCACAACTGTTTTTGAAGCCTCTCCAGGTTATGTGGGATGCTACCATATTCGGGGTGTTTAATCAAAACTTCCCATTGTATATAAAGCACGAAGATCTCTCTGAAATTGCACACGGTGGTCAATGTCTCAGCATATCTGTTATACAGTTGTGGATTCTATAAATCATTTTAGATTACTATTAATTACCAAAGTAATTGTTTTAAATTCATACATAATTAACTTTGACTTAACAACACAACCATCTGACTGAGACAAGTGTGCGAGCGGGGAATTCTGATGTGTATGGATTCCTCGAGCCACAGTCCATTCATAGATCTGGGCAATCACAATTTGAATCTGAAAGTTACATCAAGAGTTGGATACAGAGTTCAGAACGAGATGTTTACCTTGGAGCCTACCTGAATGGGTAAGTCAAACACAATAATTGAATTTAAATAATCTATACTACTACAATAACCCATATTCGTCTCTACTGCAGCGGACACTGGCAAATGATCGTCATTCTACCTAAGGAAAACCTAGTTGTTTGGTTTTGTTCTTTACATAACAGGCTAGACAACTACCTTAAGGGAATAATTAACAGGTCAGTATTGTTTTCAATACATTTTCATTGGCATAACTCAACAACATCAATATTTTAATGTTCCTCATATTCAACACTAGTGCTTTGAAAGGACTTGATGATGCTCCACAACCGAAATCCAAGGCTGTTGCTAGGTGGATTGTTGTTAAGGTACGTGATTTAAATAAAAGTTCTACTTATATATATTTTATGTGTGTGTACACTAATTGTAGTTAACATTTAATTAATATCCAAATTTCATTATGTATGTAGTATAATAGACAAAAAGGAATCACTGAATGTGGCTACTACGTGATGCACTGGATGTCCACGATAATCTTAGGATCTTTCAGGAATAATTGGGAGACGGTAATTGTTTATTTCAAACAAAGTTGGTTTTCTTACAATTGTTATTACATTATTAATTTATTTTTTTATTTGATCATGCAGTATTTTCATGAAGTTAGATCATTGGAAGCAGAGAGATTCAAGGCGCTTCGCATCCAGTGGGCACAGTATTATCTAAAAGTTAGAAATCAAACATAGGATGTTAGGCAACTATGTAACTTTAGGTTACTTAATTAGTTTACATACTTTGCATTACATTTTTTATAATTGTTGTTTCATCTTAACATTGAATAATCTTTGTTAATAGCTAGTTTTTTGCTAAAACCTATTTGAAAACAGAATGCAAATGATATATGTTGTGTGCTGTGTGGTCTGATTTTAAATTTACAGGTTAAATTTTGGTTTTTTTGTAAAAACAGATACATTATTTAAAAAAAATTCCTGAAAACAACATCGGTTTTTCCAAAAAACCAATGTTAACTGTCAATAGTAACACATTGGTTAACATCGGTTTTTTATAAAAAAAAAAGCCAATGTTAACTGTCAATAGGAACACATTCGTTAACATCGGTTTTTTTTTTTTACAGAAAACCGATGTTAAATGTCAATAATAACACATTCGTTAACATCGGTTTTTTTTACAGAAAACCGATGTTAACGTTAGGTAACATCGGTTTTTTGAAAAAACCGATGTTAACTGTCAATAGTAGCACATTCGTTAACATCGGTTTTTTGAAAAAACCGATGTTAACTGTCAATAGTAGCACATTCGTTAACATCGGTTTTTTCAAAAAAAACCGATGTTAACTGTCAATAGTAACACATTCGTTAACATCGGTTTTTTACAAACAACCGATGTTAACTGTCAACATTAAAAATTCGTTAACATCGGTTTTTTTTTACAGAAAACTGATGTTAACTAGCGTTAACATCGGTTTTTTTTTACAGAAAACCGATGTTAACTAACGTTAACATTAATTTTTTTAAAAACCGATGTTAAATGTCAATAGTAACACATTCGTTAACATCGGTTTTCTACAAACAACCGATGTTAACTGTCAACATTAACAAATTCGTTAACATCGGTTTTTTTTTACAGAAAACCGATGTTAACTGTCAATAGTAACACCTTCGTTAACATCGGTTTTTTACAGAAAACTGATGTTAACTGTCAATAGTAACACATTCGTTAACATCGATTTTTTTACAGAAAACTGATGTTAACTGTCAACAGTAACACATTCGTTAACATCGGTTTTTGTAAAAACCGATGTTAACTTTCAACATTAATATACATTTTTTGGGTGTAATTCATATTAGCAACATCGGTTATTAATTTTACGTTAACATCGGTTTTTAAAAAACCGATGTTAACGATAATACTATCAACGTCGGTACTTTGAACCGATGTTGAAAGTCATAAATAACCGATGTAGAAAGCATATTTTCTAATAGTGAGAATGGTCTCCTATGTACTCTCCTTTTCACTAGGGATCGAAGTTGTTGTAATGTTGTTCTTCTTCATGACTGCTACCCCTCTCATTGAGCCATTGTCCCCTCATATAAAAGAGTATAGAATAGTAAAAAATTTGTAGAGTATTTATTGTTCCATTTTACCATGTAAATGGTTTCAGGTTCGAGACATGGTCAAGATTAAAACCAAACCAAACTAGGGAGCATAAACACGAAAACATTATCTTAATGGGTTCCTAAATGCATACACTCAAACATTACTTTGTTAGGGCAAGGCAACATTTGCACAACAACCTAGTTACAACAACATTCCAAGTTCACTAAACCGTTAATAATTACTTCTTCAACACCAAACAAGAAATTTCAAACATCGACAAGCTTACCTTGAAGACAAGTTGTAGGGCACGACAACTCTGAAAAGGGAAACTCACTGGCTTGTGCGGTGGTGCCACAAGACGAGATGTCGGACGCGCGACAATGCACTACGCCCTTCGACCGAGGTCACGGGGGTGCGACAGAGATGCAGGCAAATGGCAGAGGTCATGGCGAGGTCACAGTAGATCAAAATTTCAGAGAAACAGGGAAGCGGGAGCTCGAGCGCGAGTGTTCATGAATTAGTGCACAAAACCTTATAAACCTCAATGTTAACGACGGTGGCTCAAGAACAACGTCGTTGACATTCAAAATTTCAACGATAGTGTTTTCAAAAGCACCGTCTTAACTTACCTGCTGCGTAACCTACAAAGACGGGCACCCCGATCAACGTTGTTGAATGTGTCACGCGCCATGCACATGGCACATAAAATGATAACATATTTATGGAATTGCCACCGCTACTCCTACTACGATAGGTATAGCGCGTCGTAAAATGGCTTTTTTTTAGTAGTGATGTAACCAAACATATTTTAAAATATGCACGAATGATATTTCTCTCTTATATTCTTGAGAATAAGCTTCTTGAAAATGAAAAAAAATTATGTGAAACAAACTCCTTGCAGCTTGTAGAAATATCTCAACAACTTACTAATTAAGTGATTATAAAAAAACGTAATCGTAATCTTGAATTGAAATTTGAAAATGTGAGTCATAAACAAAAAGTATTAAAAAGCAGGCATTACCAACTAGCGTATAAATCAACTAATTTGATGTTATTCTACTTAGTAGTCGACTTGAGAGTTTTGCAAAGAGAAAATAAAAAAATTAATGCAATTGTTCCTATGATTCAAACACGATTTTCTCTAGTAATGATACATACCGTTTTTTTTTTTTTTAAGTTTATAAGAAAATCAAGACAAAATGCTTGAAACTTGAAACGAGAAACAAAGAAAGCTGAAATTTGGGAAAGATTTTAATCAGTAAGTTTTTAAATTTATTATATATATACACACATTAACTTATTACCTATATATAGGCTTTAGTATTTTAGAACAATTTGAAGTTGTATGGCGTGTTTGGTACGTTGGAAAAACAAAGAGGAAAAAAAAAGAGAAAAGTTCAAAATTTTACTCGAAAGAAATTTTCAATTTTGTTTTTAATTTTTCTTTCTTTCTATTTTTTCCTAATTAAACAAAAGAAATTACATTGTCATTTATATTTTTTCCTATTTATTTATTTTGATAAAAATATGTTTTTGTTTCCTCTAAATTAAATTTTTAACAACTTGATTTTAGTCTTTCATTTTTTTTTATCTTATTTTCCCATATAATTTTGAAATACTCTACTTTTATTCCCTACAGTGTTGTTATAATTAAAATTTAATGACAATTGCATAAAATACAGTTAGAGGAACAAAAATAGAGTATATTAAAATCAAAGAGATGAAAATAGTAAAAAAAATTTAGACGACTAAAATCAAATTAAAAAAATTTAAGAGAAACTAAAATCATATTTTATCTTTATTATTTTCTTTCAATTTGAATATACTATTGTATTTTAAATAGTTTATTTTAAAGAGGTTGCAGCAGAATGTCTGTGGGAGTTGCTATTCTCGATTAAATTTTTTCTATTCACAACTCCATGTTCTTTTAAAAAATATTCTAAAAATGCACTTTCTTATCTAATAGAAACATGATTTTATTATATATTTTATCAACAAAATCACTTTTATTTTGTATAATTTTTTTACATCCTCTCTTACACAATAAAAATGTATTTCTTGTTGTGTTAATTTTTTTTTATGAATTTTTAAAATTAATTTAGATATAAGTTACTCTTTTTAAAGTAATCAAATTAATTATGATATAAATTATCTATTTTTAAATTAATTATAAAATAAAATTTACCCTTTTAATAAGTTGTCAACATTATACAAATTATCTTTTTAATTAAAATTGAATTAATTAAATTAATTAGATACACGTTATCATTTATAATGGTAGTGGTTCTCTTGTCTTTAGTGTGCAATAGTTAATAACAACTCCTTCGTCCTCAGGATAAAACAACCTTCCAACATGAGTCATAAACCTCTCAGCACGAAAGAAAGTTCCGCAAACTAACACCCACCCATAGCTCAATATTGCTTGGAAAATTTACAAAGCAGAAAATACGTTTATCTTGTTCAACTTGTTTCACGTGTTTTCCACACCTATGCTGCTACTTCCTTTCTCATATTTATATTGCTTTGAAAATGTTTTTTAGAGTAATTAAACCAATTAGACTCTCGAATATACTCAACGTTCAAAACATTTGAAGCCAAAGTATCAAAACCACAATTAAAAGGTATTAAATCACATAAAGACAATTGATTTAAAAGCTATTAAATCAAATTAAAAGTTTATTATGTTACACAATTTATAATCAACTTAAAAGCTTTCAATGGTAATCGATCAATATTAAACCAAATTAAAAGCCTTTAACTTTTTTTTTTTACAAGCAAAAGCCTTTAACTTAAAACATAAACTTATGATATAATCTAAAATATTTTTTTATAAATCATTTCACATATAAACATAAAATAAAAAACTCTTCCATAATTTTCTGCTTATAAGATCTCCATCCATCATAAAAATTACGAGGTTGATCCCATTTTATGTCAACAAGTTAATAGGTAATATATATAATCTTACCATGAATCTTTGTTGAAGTACGTTGATGATTTCTTAAACTGTGCATGGATACGTCTTTTCTAATCTAATCTCTAAACATATAAAAAAGCAATATCCACCTAAGATATTAAGGAGTGTATATCTTTACAAGATGGTGAATACGTAAAGGAAATGTACATCTTGTATCACAAATTCAATTTACATCGCCTTTGTCTTGTTCTTGGAAATCAAACATATTACTCTAAATTGCCATGTGAAATAATTTTGCTCTTGTTTGGCATTTGACTTACCTTGTTTGCTTCTCTATAAATACCATACTATCCATATATAGCATCTATTTCTTACATATCACAATTAACTATCAACATCCAATTAGGGATTTCGTGATAATATGGCTTCTACACTTCATCGTGCATTGTCTCATTTACTCACTCTTGTAGCTTCACTTTCAATACTCCTTGTGCTCCCTTCCTCTTGTTTCAATCCCAGAAAGATTGTCAATGCTTCATACAACTCAAACGGTTTATATTGGTCACCAGCTGTGGCCACTTGGTATGGACCTCCCCATGGGGATGGAAGTGAAGGTATTAGAAAAATTTAGATACACATACATGTAGTTTTTAATTGGTACAAACTAAGAAAATTAATGCTTGGATTATATATGGTTGAAAATGTTTCAGTAATTATATTTGTTAATTTTATATATGTAGGTGGTGCTTGTGGTTTTGGCAGTGTTGTTGGGGTACCTCCATTCTCATCAATGATATCTGCGGGAAGCCCTCTTTTGTTTGAATCAGGCAAAGGATGTGGTTTTTGTTATGAGGTACTAACGACGAACATATGTAGCTGTTAAATATATGTTTCTGGATTCTTATTATTATATTGATAACAAATACTAACAACAAACTTTTTAATATGAGAAATTGTTAAATACAAGTTCCAAGGCCGCCGCCACATGTTTATTGTTTCGGCTAATCTCCATGTGATATATATGTAATCAGTTTTTTTATTTTAATTTTTTAAAGAATTAATAAAACTCAGTATCACGTAAAGATTGTTTGATCAACAATATTAATATGAGACCATGTAATAATTTTTCTTGAACACATTTTTTTGGTTACAAATCTTTAACACATTCTATTCAACACAATTTTTATTATTTATTAAAATTTATCAGACATCATAATTTTTTATAAATCCATTTTCTTTTTTTCGAGTCTCAGGTTATTTTGTAATTTTAAATAATAATAATAAACATGCAATGTGTTAAAAGAAGTTTCTTAGAGAATCTATTAGTAACCCTCCTTATATTGATATGCATTGCATCTAGCTATGTATTAATTAATTAATAGGTTTGCACATTCTAATTTGATATATATAATTAATGTGAACATGGAGATAAATTAATTAATAGGTTTGCACATTCTAATTTGATATATATAATTTCAGGTGAAGTGCACAGGGAATTCTGGATGTTCAGGCAACCCTGTGAGGGTAGTGATCACTGATGAGTGTGCTGGATGCTCAGATGCTCAATTCCATTTTGATTTGAGTGGCACTGCTTTTGGTGCCATGGCAGTTTCTGGCCAAGATGAAAAGCTACGCAACGCTGGCAAAATTGCCATTCAATATAGAAGGTGCGTACTGGGTTCTAAGATTTTTTTTATGTGAATTGAACATGATTTTAAAATTTTAAAATAATTATGCATCCGTCCAACTGAACTAAATTTACTTAGTACTTAGTGGTTATAAGATTTTAATAACAAGCAAAGCACATACAAAACTTATCTACAACGTAAAAAAAAAGCAATACTTATGTACTTTTTTATGCTTACAATACTTATGTATGTGTATACGTTCAATATTTCTAATTACATATTATATTTTTACTTTTTTTTTCTTTTACGTTTATGCTCATATAAATGAAAATATGGCAATTATAGTTGATAAATTGTAGCATTTTACTAAATTTACAATGATTCATATTAATTTTAAAACATATATTTTTTATTTAAATCTAAATATTATATTTTACGATAATTTTATATTTTTATATTGCTACAGATGTTTTAAAAATGATTTTACTGCACCCAAAAAATAAGTATTCATTTCCGGTTCTTACTTTAACAAAAATAATTTGCAACGAGACCAAAAATATGAGATTCTTAACTTAGAAATTAAAAGTGAATTAAACTCTTATAGAAATTATTAAATTTGATGATATTTTTAGGCTAAAGATATGTTCATCTAAAAAAAGAAAATATATTTTAACCTCTTATAACTAATTGTACTCTCGTGTCCATGTTTTCATCTTTTCATTTATGGGCCGTGTCGGTGATTTTTAGCTTCTAACTAATTAATGAATCCTATCCTGCGTACGTGATCAAGTAATTAATTTCTAATGGGACAAAATTCCCAATTTAATTTTTATTTTGTCATTACATTTTTTTTACACACATTAGATAATTTTATTTACATTAATGTAACCAACAACTGGAGATGAATTTTATTAATTTTTGCAGAGTTGAATGCAACTATCCCGGTGTATACATAGCTTTTCACGTGGACTTAGGATCCAACCCCGAATATTTTGCAGTTTGTGCTGAATACGAGGATGGGAATGGTGATCTTGACAAAGTTGAACTCAAGGAAGCATTTTCAGCCTCATGGTATTCCATGCAGCGATCATGGGGTGCAATTTGGAAACTCAGCAAAGGTTCACCACTTAAAGCACCATTCTCCATCAGGCTAACAGACTCTGGCAAATCTGTTGTGGCTAACAATGTGATCCCTTCGGGCTGGAAACCTGGCCAGACTTATAGATCAATTGTGAATTTTAGAATCTAAGTTGTCCATTGGTTTGGATCATCAGCTTGTAGCTCTCTCCAACTTAATGTAATATATAAATAAGAAGATAACCCTAATCTTAATTTCTAATAGTGAGCTTTTGATTGTGTTCTTTATTAATCTTAATTTCTAATTTAATTTTTTTGCTAGCTTTATTTTTAACAAATTAATTTAACATACTTTTTTCTTAACTTTTAAGAAACTTGTGAATTTGATCTTTATTTATTTATCTATCAGTAAGCATAAAAGTTGGGAGTAAAATTTGTCAAAAGAATAAAACGGGTAAAAATTTCCCAAAAAAAAAAGATGGGCGCTAAATTTGCTAAAAAAAATCAAAAGTTGAAGGCAAAAAAGATAACTAAATTATGAGTAAAATAACAGAGCATATAATTCATAAATTTTTAAAAGTTGATGATAAAATGTAAAGAAAAATTATTGGGATAAAATTCGATAAAAATTAAAAGTGGGGATAAAAAGTATAAGTAAGCTTATTATTCATTTACAAATTAATTAAATTATGGGTCGACCTATGCTTTTCTATCCGAGCTGGGTGGAGGAATCAGAGTGTATTCAATCTTCGCTAATGAACGAATGGAACTAGCTAAAAGACTTGACTATGAGTGAATAATACTCTCTCCAAACTTAAATATATTGTTGGTAATCAAAATTTAAATTTTCGGTAACCTAAACGGATTTTCCCAAACAAAGAATGGGTTTGAATAGTAATTATGACCAGAAGCTATATGGGCCGAAAAGGGTCATATGAAGCCCAAGTATGATAATTTCTGTGGGTGAGAGCAAAATATTGGAGTTGTTTTTGATAAGGAAGCTATTGATAATGTTGTTATTAAGATTTGTTCAAGAGAAGACTAAGTCGAGAGTCGGTTGATAGAATTAGCCATGATAAGAAAGGACATATGTAAGTGGTGCTGAAGATATAGAGCAGTTAAGAAAATGGTAGTTTATCATCTGTTGTTATTTTGAACTTAGAGTATATTTGGATGAGATAATTTAAAATTTTAAAGAATTTCAAATATTTCAATTGAAATTCTTTCATTTTCAAAATTCTGTGTTTTGATAAAGAAGTTAAATTTTTTTTCATTTTCAAAATTCTGTGGTTAGATAAATAAATTAAATTTCTTTCATTTTCAAAATTTTGTGTTTGGATAAAGAAATTAAATTTCTTTCATTTTCTAAATTTCATTACACCCAACACAAGTACACCACACCTTCTCATCCTCTCTCGGCCTCCCTTCCCCCAAACTCCACCAATTCTCAATCTCAAACCTCACTGATTTCCCTTCTCTCCTCACACACTTTTCTTCCCACACCCCCACTCTCCCCTTCGCCTCCACCTCCAAATGGGCCCAGCCCAGCCCAAAGCCCAGCCCAAAGCCCCTCCTCAAAACCCTCTTTGTCCTTGATCATGTCCTCATCGGCACCGCCGCGAGTGGCCTCGTCAGCGCCTTCACTTACGTCTGCCTCCTCCCCCTCGACGCCATCAAAACCAAGATGTAGACCAAGGGCACAACACAAATTTACAAAAACACTCGTGACACAATTGTGAAAACTTCCAGTCCAAAGGCATCCTCGGTTTCTACAGCGGCGTGTCCGCGGTTGTCGTCGACTCAACCATATTGCCTTGCACCACACGCTCATCGAAGAGAATGAGAATCGCGGCCCCCAGATTGGGGAAACTCCAAGTGAGAGTCGCATGTCAGAGAGAGAGAGAGGTTCACCTCCATGAAAGCGAACACGAATTTTAGAATTCCCTCTCTTTTAGACAGGATTTGCAATTCCAAAATTTTAGTTAATTAAGAATTATTTATTAAAATACTAAAATTTCAAATTCCTTTCAACAAGACATCCAAACAGAAAATTTTAGGCTTAGAAATTTTAAATCCTCTAAAAAATTACTTTTCATGTTTTAAATACTCCATCCAAATAGACTCTTAGGTTTAACGACAACATGGAGGAGTTTACCGAAAAGAAAAGCATTTGTACTGATTAAGGCTTAAACCTTAGTTAACGAGATGAGTGGTTAGATTAGAGTAGATATCAATATCTATCTCTCTCTTGTACAATTAAAAGGAACCTTTAGTCAAATTCAACACTTCAAGAATTTATCTTTTATCTTTACCACAAAACTTTAAATTTTATTGCTTTCTATAAATATTTTTTACCATTTTAAGCCTTTTTTTTTCTCTTCCCCTACACCAAATGTTTTCTCTAGTTAGTAACTTGGGAACGCATAACTAAGAAATATATATCCTCTTTCGGTATCAATCACTTGACATTTATTTTGGGATTGTGTTGGAGCATTGGCCGATTTATTCAATTGACTTTCATGTGATAACACACACAAAAAAAAATTACATACATTTTCTCTATTATCCTTGATTATATTTATTGAAGATGTGACTTACATTTGAATTAACATAAATGTATTTTTTAATAATACGTTAAATTGGATTAAATTAGTTAAAATTTATTTATATTTCAATCCACTAAACCTGGGCAATATTTTGTTAATATTAGAGTCAAAATGGAGTACTTTCTTTTGTTTTATTTGTCAAATCTATAATACTCAATATTTTCATCTAGAATTAGAATGTTATTGCTTATTGCCCTAACCAATGAATTGTTGGTCCCACTGATACTAGGTTCAATCCCTTTAAACAAGATCTTGATCGGGTTTGAACCGTGTGTATGGAAAAAATATGATTGAGAAACGAGACCCGACTAAAGATGGTTACTCCGACCGACATCAATCTTCAATAATGTTGATAAATACTCTCTATCAAACTACCAATGTCATGATGGCATGCCAACAAAGGAATGTTATTGTCCCAATATAATGATTGATTTAAGGCTTAAATATGTTTTTGATCCCTGATATATTTCTGAATTTTGTGTTTGATTCCTGATATATTTTTCCTTCACATCTACTCCTTGGTATTTGAAAATTTTTGTTTTAGATCCCTGCCATCAGTTAAGTGATGATGTGTCTGTTAAATATTTGATAACACGATTTGTGACGGCTCAAAAACCGCTAGTATTTGTTTCAAAACCAACTTTAAAAACCGCCAGAATCAATTAAAGTAAAAAAATAAATATCCTAAACACAGCACTACCCTTTAACCCAACATCTCTTGCCCCAACAATCCTAACAAACTTCTCTTTTTCACTCTTCTTAATCCTCTCATTCGTCTAATTGCTCTTGTTGTCCTTCTCATTCCATTCACTTTCCCCTTAATCCTCACCCTTTACTCTTTTTTCTTTTCTCTTCCACATCCCTTTCCATCCTTAACTCTTATCTTAGACCCGATTCACAAAGCCTCATTTGCCTTCTTCCCAGGGTCTCTAGCGATTGGTCCAGCCTCATCGTTGATTTCCAGTGATTCCAATTCTCGCTCCCCCATCCACGTGCATGTTGTCCCCAACCGAGCCCTTTTTCTTCCCTCTTTGGCAGTCGAGGCATAGAAGACAATGATGGTTGTGGTCACACATACGTCAACGTTTCACAAGATCTACAAAATAGATCTTGGCTTGGACTGATTTTTCAAAATATGAATCGACTTCACAAACAACAAGTTCTGGATCGAGGCCCTAATCCTTCCTTGGTTGTTCTTCGTTTAATCTCCACCACCTTCATGTCCTCCTTGGTGTTCCTCCCAATCCCCATCCCTTCTAGTCATACCCGTCGAGTAATGCTACACTGTAACCCTCGATGATGACATCCTTGAACTCCTCCATCCCTTGGTCCTCCAACAGCCTCTCCAGATCACTTTTCAGCTTTTACAGCACTGTGGCCTCCAGTGGAACGTGACGCCGTGGCGCGGCACCATAATCATTGTCGTTGTTGTTTCCTTCAATAAGAGATTTGTTGGTGATGGGAGAGGCCTTCAAGAAGAATCTGATGGTTACTATGTTTGTAACACGAAGGTTCTGGCGAGCTCCATTGTGTCTCCCTCGACGGGGGAAGGCGTGTGGGGGAATTTGGTTTTGGAGATTTGGGACACGCGACTGCGGTGGCGAAAGCCGACAATGGTGGTAGAGTAGGGGCCCACTGTGGATCGGCGTTGGCAGAAAGGTAGAGGACGTGGGAGTGGTTGAAGGCGGTGGCACGAAGAAGGAATTGGTTGTGGAAAAGGATGGAGAGAGAGAGGACTTTCTCAATGTTTGATTTATTTATTTTTTTACTTTAATTGATTTTGACGATTTTTTTAATCGCCAGAAAATTTAAATTTGATTTTGAAACAAATACTAGTGGTTTTTGAGCTGCCATAAATCCCGCTATCAAATATTTAATGGACACGTCATCACTTAACTGACGGCAGAGATCTAAAACAAAACTTTTCAAATATCAAAGAGCAGATGTGAAAGAAAAAATTATCAAGGATCAAATGCAAAATTTGACTATATATCAGGGATCAAAAACATATTTAAGCCTTGAGTAAATGATCTTTCTTTTTTACCCCATCCCCCACCCATTTCTTTACATCTTGTTCTTTATATTTTAAAATTATTGTTAAGTCAAAAGACATTCATGTCTTAAAGACGAATTAGGACTTCTAATTATTTTGATTAGATGCAAATAAATACAAATGATAAGAGTTGTATTTGATATGCTATTAGATCATGATTTGTCTCTGTGTGTCTGAAGTTTTTAGATGATGCACTCATAAGACAATATGATATAGCAGTTAAGTAGTGTATTTAAATCTTCATTTAATACTCTACATTTGAGATTCTTTCATGCAGAAAACATTTTCCTAGGATCTGCCAAAGTCCTATGAGGAATAAATGAAGCCCACAGTCTAGAAGACGCTGATCCTCATCAAAAGGCACACTCTGTTGTTGTAGATCTACTATAATGAAAAAAGTGACTTTCATGTTGAAGTACAAGACATGCTATCCTATAAGCATGGACTTTGCATGAAGAAGGGGTGTACATTTAATGCAAGCATTAAATGTTCCAATGGATTCAAGACATTAGACGAAGAACAGAGTGAAGAATCCAATTGTTGAGAGACAATAGATACTTGGAGATGAAGGCTATATATAGAAGAAACTTCAAAGAAACAAGATACAAATTATCTACATGAATCATTCTTTCGTTCATTCTTGTAATATTTTCTATAAATTCTTGTAAAGATACAAAGCTCTCAAAACACCTTGTATACCTTGAGAGAAAAGACTAAAAGTGCTAAATGATATATCCGTCTTTTAGACGATCATGCTTTAGTCAAGAAGTAACTTTCTAAAAAATCTTATTGATTTGTTTAGAGTCAGTAGTGGCTTGGTAGGACAAAGAATACTGAGTTTGAATCAAATTTGGGGTAGAGCTTGCAAGTATAAGAACTAGAAGTGATAGTGAATAATACTTGTAACTTTGATAAGTTAGTGGAAACTTGGTGGTTGACAATAAATGGAAGTAATATTGAGATTGAGACAAACCAATATAAATTCTTTGTGTGTTTTTTTTATTGTTTGACTGACAAAGGGTTTTGAATTTGTTTTTAGATCTTATATCTTTTTATTTTATATTTTTTTCATTGTTTGATACTTTTATTAGATGATAACGTGTTTTTCAGTCTTAAGAAAAGTTTTAAATTTTTAAAAATACAATTCATCCCCCCTTCTTGTGTTATTTGCTTCTACAATTATCATTTTTCCTCTCATTTTTGCCCCTCCGTTCAACCCACTAGCATAAGAACCCTTTGTCATTGTTCTCATCCTTTTTTTTTTGTCATTTTTTTTGTACTCCCTTTACCTTTTGTCATTCACGTCCCTCACATTGTCTCTCTCACCACCTTCCTGATTGAGTTGATAAAGGTTCATTAAAGTTATACTTTATTAGCATGAAATTAAATTTAAAAATGTATTTAATCCATTTCAAAAATTAATTTTAGATGTTCGTAAAGAAATTAATTTCCAAAATTAAATGCATTAAATATGTTTTGGAAAATTATTTCTAAAATGCATTAATTTCATAAATTAAAATAATATCAAATAGTAGTAAATGCATTTTGGACATTAATAATCAAAGTGTATTTATTACATTATAGAAATGCATTGAATCCAATCTATTTTGGGAATTCATTAATTATCGCATTTAATATATTTTGGAATTGAATTTCCATAATTGATTTCATCACTTCAAGAAAATTATGCATTTGCAACAGATATATATTAGTGACCTTGTTGTCATCAGAAATGTGAGTGTTACTGATGACTAAAGCTTTTCGCAATATGCTTTTCAGAAAAAATGATCAAGTATGTGAGTTTTTGTCAGACACGGTGTTTGTAATCTTAGTGTCTATTACAATTATACTAAGAAATAACTAGTTCAGAAAGGGAAGAAAGAGGCTCAGAAATGAGAGAGGAACACACAATGTGTTTGTTACTATTATCGAAGAATGAATTGAGCACAACTAGTTGGGGTGGTTTTCATTATGTAGTTTTGAAATCCTAAAAAACTCAACCTTGTTTTAGATTTGAGTTATCGGTTTTAATTTTTGCTTTGATACCCAGTTTTGAAATCCTATTAAAAAATTCAGCCCCAAACCATTTCTCTCTTCAATCCCGATTTCTCCCCTACAACACCTATCTCCTCCCTCCCTGATGACACCCTAGCTCCTTGACCACCACCGTTGTCGCACCATCACCCTACCTCACCAAAATCTGCCACCACCCCAAAACTGCATGTGACCAAGTGAATCTCAAATAAGGGAGAAAGCTTTAGATCTTGGGAGAGAAAGATAAGAGGAGATGGTGGTGGTGGCGGTGGTGTGGGTGAGAGGGACAGAGGGGAAGAGGAGATGGTGATGATGGGTGAGCGGGAAAAAGACAAGGAGGAGATGGTAGTGGTGGTGGGTGAGCCCTGACGTGAGAAACAAAGAGAGCAACAACACAGAGAAGAGTGAAGAGACTCTCAATTAGGGTAAAGCAAAACCAACACCATAAATGCTAAAGCCTATATTTTTGTTTGTTTGTGGTTTATGGTAAAAATAATTTTTAAAATCTAGTAAATTTTCAACTCAGCAGAGATTTACCTGAACATGTTTTTGTTTCAAAATAGCATTTTAAAACCATTAACCATAAACTGACAACCACCCTGAACGAGGCCTAACTAACTCCCTATATAGGAGTACAAAACTAAGAGAATAAACAAAAATACTACAATAACAGAAAGTGATAGAAGGGTCAAACCACAAACTACAATTCTCCGCCTTGGCTTGAATCCTCTCTTTGCACATAAAACTTAAAAACGTACAAAACTAATTTGGTCATTCAAGGCTATTTCTATTAATCAACATAAATCAAATTCAAACGTTGCATAAATTTGCTTTTAGGAATAGGCTTTGTAAACTTGTTTGGTGGGTTTTCCTTTGTATAAAAGTTTGAATTGTGACCCACTTCTCAGTACGAATTAAGTGATATTTGACATCAATATGGTTTGTCGTTTTGTGATGCACCAAATTTTTGGCTAAAAAAATTCCACTTAATCTGCAAAAAAAAAATGATAGCTTTATCCTATGGATACCTAAGATTGCTGATAAGACCCTTTAACCAAGTACCTTCCTTTGTTGCCTATGTTAGTGCCATATACTTTGCCTCTGCATGGATAAGGTAACTGTGAGGTGAAGTGTAGTATTGCAACTAACAAGAGAATTGTCAATTGTTTGTGGTATGGATAAAGCATAACTCTCCACATATCACCTTGCATCTAATTTTGCAGCACAATCAGAATATGAAAATCTAGCAAGTGCACATGATGTATCACCTTTATAAATGAGTCTAATATTAATTGTACCCCTAAGGTACCTGAGAGATATAAGGTTGGTCCAGTAGTTGGGGAAGGGTGAAGATAGAGGGGAGGGAGGAGAGCCCTTGGGTTCAAATTCCTCAACTAACAAAATTGTAACAAAACTATGAAACTAACATTTGCTGATAAAAAACCCTTAAGGTACATGAACATACGTTTAATAGCTTCCCAATGTCCCTTCCTTGGTTTCCCATATACCTACTAACCACATTGTCAGCTTGTGCTAGATCCGGCCTTCTACATACCATTGCATCCATAAGACTCCTAATTGCACTAGCATAATGAACATGAGACATATATTCCTTTTTTTTTATTTAGATCAAGTAGCATAAAGTTCAGGGAGATGAATGTTTGTTATCAAAGGGGTACACACTGGTTTTGATATTGCCATCCCAAAATAATTTAGGATATTTTGAATGTATTCCTTATGACATAAAAATAATTTCTCTTGAGCATGATCCTTTTTTATTTCCATGCCAAAAATCTTGTTAGCTACTCCCATACCTTTCATCTCAAATGCAATGCTAACAAGTGACTTTAGTTTTTGAATTTCTGATTTACCTCGAGATGCAAAGAGCATGTTGTCAACATAAAGGTGTAAATAGATGTATGATCTATCCCCCACCTTACTTTGATAGACACATCAATCATAAGGACTTCTGTTGTACCCATGAGAAACTATAAACTGATAAAATCTATTGTACCACTATCTCGGGGATTGTTTCAACCCATAGAGAGACCTTTTTAGCCTGCAAACTAAAACATCATTTCCTTGTACCTCAAAACCTTGTGGTTGTTTCATCATAATGTCTTTGTCCAACTATCCATGGAGAAAAGTTGTTTTCACATCAAGTTGCTCTACCTCCATGTCAAAAATTGCCATAAGAGCAAGTAAGATCTGAATTGAAGTGTGTCTGACCACTGGAGAAAAAATCTCATTGTAGTCAACACCTTCCTTTTGACTGTAGCCTTTAGCAACAAGACGTGCCTTGTAGTTAGAGTTAAGGATGCAAGTAAGCCTACCCTAGAAGCCCATAAACCACAAAGCCCACAACTTGTGGAATCCAGCCCATGAAGCCCACATTCCGAACAGGCTTTGTTTTAGCAAGCCCACACCCGCCCTATGTAGCCCATAAGTTTGTGGGGCTAACTTGCATTAGACAAAAACAATTAAAAAACAGAAAATTAAATTTTAAAATAGAAAAATTTGATCCATTTTGTCATACCCTAATTTCGTCCGGGGATTATCTGTTTGTTGGGGTGTGACCCTTGCTTCACCACTTTGAGGTACTTGACACCCATCGTTAGGCAATCCGTGAAGTTCTGCGACATGTCGAGAGTTGAAAGGACGTGTCAAGGCGCAATCTGTAAAGTTCCGTACCATTCCGGAAGCCAAAGAAGGGATGATTGCGTAATCCGTAAGGTTTCGTGACATTACGGAAAGAAAACAAGTATCGTTACGTAATTCATAAAGTTCCGTAGCGTTACGGAAAAAGAATCAGCAAAAAAGGGGGGCAGGGGGTGTATTTAGTAAATAGGGGGTATAAATAGCAATCAGGCCCACTTGGGCCTTCCAGGATCTTCCAACAGAAGGCGGTGCCTTCTGGTGGAAGCAACCTAGCTCGCCTGGGCGAGCTGGGTGGCAACCACCACCCTCTTTTCCCCTATAAATAGGGGGAGAAGGGCAGAACAAAAATGTTCAACCCTCCTGGTATCTGAGAATCACTTAAAATTAGTGAGAAAAATTGTTTCCGTGAAGAAAATCCAAGCCGAGGCGCTTCCGGAACGCTTCCGAGACGTTTCCGTGGGCAATTTCGCGAAGGTTTTCCACTGTTCTTCGTTCGTTCTTCGTCGTTCTTCGGTCTTCAACCGGTAAATTCCCGAAATCAAACTTTTTAATTCATTCTATGTACCTTTAGAGGTCCCCATTTGTTTCGCATGCTTTTACTTTTATTTCATTTACTTTCCGTACCCCCTTTTGACGTGCTTTAGTCATTTATTTAAGTCGTTTTCTCGCCTAATCAAAAATAAAATAAATTTTCACCGTTCATTTGAATTGTAACATCTTTTAATTTCTATTAAAATGAAATCTGACCATTCTATCATGCCGTAACCACATTTAAAACCAAAAAGAGGTAAAATAATAATATAATTATCAAAATATATCTTTTAATAAAATAATAAAAAAAATCAATCGGACGTTTTTCTTTGGGATTTTTCTTTCTTAATCGAATTGACTAATAACCAAAGTGAAACTAAAGCTAAAATCAATTCATAAATCAAACTTTTGTCATCACCTAAAAAGCCATTTTAAAGGTCCAACGCCTTGAAATGGTCTTTTCCGCTTTTATTGGTTAAACGTGGATTTCTAAAGCCTAAAATCAACACGTAGCTTTGTCACCTCTTTCAAAAAAACAAGAGATTATTAATGGTCCAATGCCTTAATGTTTTCTCTCCTTTCAAAAGAATCGAAAGATTGTTTAATGGTCCAAATGCCTTAAATGACCTTTCATTCAATCAAAATATATCTTGCAAAAAAGGATAAAAATAACTTAACCAACGTTTAGTTCTCAAAGAACTACGTAGGTCTGATTTCCTTACCACAATTGAGGAATACGTAGGAGCAAGGGAAACACCCTTGTCGACCACAAAAAGATAAAATATATAAAAGGCACAAAAAGACATAAAGGCGTAAAAAGAGAACATAAAAGAAATTGAAGTCATGTTTTCACACTTGATTAAAAGGTTGTCGTCCCATGTGACGGACGCGTGGGGTGCTAATACCTTCCCCGTGCGTAAATACAACTCCCAAACCTTTCACTTAAAGTTCGTAGACCACGTCTTTTTCTGGTTTTTCCGATGTTTTCCTCAAATAAACGTTGGTGGCGACTCCACGCATTTTCCTTTCTTGGAAGACGCACCCACGAGTCTCGCGTCTCCCTCCCTCCGAAAGGTAGGTTGCGACAGTTGGCGACTCCGCTGGGGACTATTGTTAGAGAGTTAGGCCAATCAATCAGTGTGCTTTCTTTACTATGACTTCCCTTTTGTTCTTTTTCTTTGTCTTTTTTCTTATGTTCTTGTGTATATAAACTCTTTTGATGCTTCTAGTGTGTTTTAAAATGTATGAATGAGGTAAATATTTATTCATTTGATGCACACAAACACCAACACTATTTGCACACACGGTGAGTTGAAAAAGGGCCCTATACCCGGGTTCGTGGGAACATAAGGAGTGGAGGTGAATTTGTGATCATGCTAGGTCTCCAACTTGCTTGATTACAGTGAACCCTCATCTAGAGTTTTTCTCTTTGATAACATATTGCTGCTAGTAGTCCCTACTGCTGCAATATGTTCTTCGAAGGGGATGATACCTCTAGAGACCATAAAGAGATATATGACCATCTTGGGAATTATCACTAAAAGCCCTTTTAGCTCCCTCCCATGTAGGTCCCTAACATAGGGGCACGAAGCAAACACGCTGCGTGCCATTTTTCACACTGCCATGCTTGTAGTCAAATGTCGTGTACCCCTTTGATTATATTTGTTTGTGGATAATGTCGTACTATGTATATTCCCATGTTGTGCCTTATCATGCACGGGTTTCGTCTTGATCCCCTCTCTTTGGCAAACCATTGGAAGGTCCGTGTCACCTTCTTAAATACATACGTCGGGCACCGTGCTACCCCAAGACGTTGTATCTAAGAAGGAGACAATTTCCCAGGCTCCCGTATTCATAAATTACATCTGTGTCATATGCATTTCTTCATGCATTCATCCATTCCACCCATGATAGATGTCGGAGTTTTGATTCGCACTGGGTTTTTGTTTCACTTTAGTAAAACATGGGAACAAATCAAACTGGAAAAAGGTTTTATCAAGTCAAGATTAAAGGCCTAGATATCACCAGCATTAAGGAGTTGGGGCGGTTGATGGGACCTCTCCAAATGCAAGCCTTCCGCAAGGCGTACGGAAAGATTTTAGATTTGACCATAGCAGAGATATCCACAGAAGTCGTTGTATCACTCACCCAATACTATGACCAACCTTTGAGATGCTTTACGTTTGGAGACTTCCAATTAGTACCGACTGTTGAAGAATTTGAGGAGATTCTAGGATGTCCTTTTGGGGGAAGGAAACCGTATCTTTTCTCCGGGTTTCTTCCTTCCTTGAGCAAGATTGTAGTTGTGGTCAGGGATTCGGCAAGAGAGTTGGATCGTGTAAAGCAAACTCGAAACGGCGTAGTGGGCCTACCACGGAAGTACTTAGAAGGCAAGGCAAAGGATATGGCGAATCAAGAGGAGTGGGTCCCGTTTATGGACGTATTAGCATTGCTAATCTTTGGGGTTGTCCTCTTTCCAAACATGGATGGTTTGGTGGACCTAGCCGCAATTGATGCTTTCCTTGCATATCACCATAGCAAAGAGAGCCTAGTGGTAGCTATCTTGGCAGACTTATTTGACACATTTGACCAAAGGTGCGAGAAGAGTAGCGCACGGATCATCTGTTGTTTACCCTCTCTTTGTGTATGGTTGGTTTCGCACCTATTCCAACAAGACATAAGGCATCCATGTCCGCTCCGAAGCCATCGCTCGTGTGTCGAAAAGAGAAGAGTAGATTGGGAACAACACTTGGCTGGGATAGGAGGCAGAACGATAAACTAGTTTCCTCGATGAAAGGAAGGAAAGGAAGGAGTTCTCTTCTCATGTGGGAACTACCCAAACATTCCATTGATAGGGACGAGGGGTTGTATTAACTACAATCCCGCACTTGCTATAAGACAGTTAGGGTACCCCATGAGGGGAGCACCGGCGGAAGAGAACCTCTCTCCTTTCCTTATGAGAAGTTTCGACGCGCAAAGTTTCAAGATTATACAAAGAGACCACAAGGCGTGGGAAAGCCCGTTAAGGAAAGATAAAGAACTTAGGGGCATCCGTAATGGCATCATCGGTGGTTATCATGAATGGTTGAAAGTTCGTACACGGGGGTTAGATTGGCTCTCCAAATTGAAAGTTATCAACGAGGGGAACTTCGAAGCTCCGGAAGAGGATGAAGAAGTCCGAGCTCTAAAAACAGAACTAGGAAAAGCAAGACTTGCCAAAGAAAAATTCAAGTTAGTCGCTACAGACGTCCAGAAAGAGTGTGCCGAGTTACGAGAAGAAAATGCAGCTACCGCAAGAGCCCTTGAACAAGAAACCAAGAGGGCTCGCAAGGAAGAGCATGGCCGAGACAAATTCCGTGGAGCTTTGTGGGGCAGCAACAGTGAGCTCAAGCTTCAAAGGGAAGAAAGAGACCAATCACGGGCACATAGCATGGTCTTGAAAGAGGAGTTAGCTGCTTGCTCAAGGTCCAAAAGAAACTTGTCTCAGCGTTTATGTGAGACAGAGACCAACATGTTAGCCATCGTCAGCAAGTACCAAGAAGAACTAAATCTAGCCACGGCCCATGAGCATAAAGTGGCGGACGAGTATGCCCAAGTGTACGCGAAAAAGGAGGCTAGAAGAAGGGTGATCAACTCGTTACATCAAGAGGCAACAATGTGGATGGACCGATTTGCTCTTACCTTGAACGGTAATCAAGAACTTCCCCGATTGCTAGCCAAGGCCAAAGCAATGGCGGACACCTACTCCACCCCTGAGGAGATCCACAGATTTCTCAGCTATTGTCAGCATATGATAGACTTAATGGCCCATATAATTGGAAACCGCTAGGAAGTTTGTATTGTCGCTCAAATCTTGACTAGTTATAACTTTCTGAATAAAATGAGTTTATCCCATGTTTTTACTCCAAAGATCAGTGCGAATCAAATCACTCCTGCATTTTATCTCTAGCATGCATTCATTTTTCTTTACATACTCCTCACGTTTGGTTTTTTAGGAAAAACGCCATAACTAAATGCGCCCCAAGGCATCCCTATCGCACCAGATCCAAATCTAGGACGATGGGTGACCAAGAGGAGACACAGGAACAGATGAAAGCCGACATGTCGGCTTTGAAAGAGCAAATGGCTTCCATGATAGAGGCCATGTTAGGGATGAGACAACTCATGGAGAATAACGTGGCCACCGCTGCCGCTATTAGTTCGACTGCCGAAGTAGACCCAACTCTCCCAGCTACCGCACACTATCCTCTCCCAAACGCGGTAGGACGAGAAAGGAGCACACTGAGGCACATTAGCAACCCCCATTTGGGATACAACCGGGTGGCTTACCCTTATGGACTACCACCTAATTACATGCCACCAGTCATGCGTGATGACGCGGGTCATGTCTTTTCCCCTGTCCTTGAAGGGGAGCCTCCTCGACAGTCAGACGAGGTTCACGAGGATCATAGAGAGTATGCCCAAGTAGACGTCGATTGCTATCCCCCGGTCCCCGTCGAGGGTCCGGCACCCAACGTACTGCCTCAACCCAACCTCCCAGCACAGCCAATATTCTTGTCAACAGAGGGACCACCCTCGGCGGCGGAAGAAAGAAGGAAACTCGATCACATCGAGGAAAGATTGAGAGCTGTTGAAGGCTTTGGCGACTATCCGTTTTCGGACATGGCGGATCTTTGCTTGGTACCGGACGTCGTGATCCCCCCAAAATTCAAGGTACCTGATTTCGACAAGCACAAAGGGACGACTTGTCCTAAGAACCATCTCAAGATGTATTGTCGCAAGATGGGGGCGCATTCTAGGGATGAAAAGTTGTTAATGTACATTTTCCGAGATAGCTTGGCTGGAGCCGCAGTCATTTGGTACACTAATCTAGAAGCTTCCCGCATCCGTACTTGGAAGGATCTGATCACTGCCTTCCTTAGGCAATATCAGTACAATTCCAATATGGCTCCCGATCGCACTCAGTTGCAGAACATGGTTAAAAAGGAAGGTGAGACCTTTAAAGAGTACGCCCAACGGTGGAGGGACCTGGCAGCACAAGTGGCCCCTCCCATGGTCGAAAGGGAGATGATTACCATGATGGTAGACACCTTACCGGTGTTTTACTATGAGAAGTTGGTAGGCTATATGCCCTCTAGCTTCGCGGACTTGGTATTTGCCGGGAGAGAATCGAAGTAGGTTTGAAGAGAGGGAAGTTCGATTACGTCTCCTCCACAAGTACCAATGCTAGGAGGATCGGAGCAATTGGGGCAAAAAGGAAGGAAGGAGATACCCATGCCGTCACTTCAACACCTGCATGGGTCAAGCCACCACAGACCTCTCATGGTACCCATCAGTACGCGCAACATCACCCGAGCTTCTCAGCTCGCAACAGGGACTCCTCCAATTCAGCACCCGTACAGCCTAGAGCGCCCGCACCCATCCAGAGGGAGGCCCCCCAAGCTTCGACTCCAACCACGACTCACCCAGCCAACAACGCCCACTTTGGCGCCGGTTCCAACGCGATGATGAACTTTCCCCCAAGGCCTACTCCAGAATTCACCCCGATCCCAATGACGTACGAAGACTTCTTGCCGTCTCTCATCGCCAATCAAATGGCTGTGATATCTCCAGGGAAGATCTACCAACCTGCTTTCCCAAAGTGGTATAACCCTGACGCAACTTGCGCATACCATGGGAAAACCCCGGGCCACTCCACCGAAAATTGTCTGGCCCTTAAATACAAGGTCCAACATTTGATAGACGCCGGATGACTGACGTTTCAAGAGGATCGGCCCAACATGAAAACAAACCCGCTCACCAATCATGGAGGGGGAGCTGTTAATGCCGTCGAGTCTGGTAGGCCGCACAGGTCTAAGCCTTTAAAGGGGGGCGTAATTCCCCACGGTGGGCACGAAGAGGATTCCTTTTTTATGCATCCCGGCGAGCTACATAACATGGAAACATGTTTAGCAGTTGAGGACCTGTTGCAACAGATGATAGATCGAGGCCGACTGGAAGTCGGCGATGAGGGGAGTGAAGAGCAGCATATATGTATGCAGTCCGCAGATGAGAGAAGTTTTGGAAGGCCTAAGCCTTTGGTGGTATATTTCACCAAAGACGCAACTCTCCAAACGCCCCGATACCCCTCGGTAGTTAAACCTGTTCCGTTTCCATACCGAAACAGCCACGCAGTTCCGTAGAGGTATGCACCTCCAAGCGAAAGGAAGGAAGAGGCCACCGACATCAGCTCATTGTCAGCCAAGGTAACCAATATCACGGGGCTGAGCGGTGTGACCCACAGCGGTCGCGTGTTTGCACCCCCTGACCTGCCGACACAACCCGCAAACGTTAAAGGGAAGGCAAAGATGGTGGAAGAACAAAATGACAAAACGACCCTCACTCCGACCAGGGTCTCTCTTTTGGAACTACTCATGAGCTCTGAGCCTCATCAGGCTTTACTAGTGAAGGTCTTGAACGAAGCTCATGTGGCCCAAGATATCTATGTAGAAGGCTTTGGAGGACTCGTCAATAACATCACCGCCAACAACTATCTCGCCTTCGCCGAAGAAGAAATCCCTGCCGAGGGGAGAGGGCATAACAGGGCTTTGCATGTGTCAGTCAGATGCATGGACCACGTCGTGGCCAAGGTACTCATCGATAATGGCTCCAGTTTAAATGTAATGCCCAAAAGCACGTTGGAGAAATTTTCGTTTAATGCTTCCCATCTAAAGCCAAGTTCCATGGTGGTTCGTGCCTTCGACGGCACTCGCTGAGAGGTTAGGGGAGAGATCGATCTCCCTGTACAGATAGGCCCCCATACCTGTCAGGTTACCTTCCAAGTAATGGATATCAACCCGGCTTACAGCTGTCTTTTGGGACGCCCATGGATCCACTCGGTGGGAGTCGTTCCCTCTACACTCCACCAAAAATTGAAATTCGTAGTAGAGGGGCATTTGGTTATTGTGCCAGGCAAGGAAGACATCTTGGTAAGTTTCCCGTCCTCTATGCCATATGTGGAAGCGACGAAGGAGTCATTAGAAACATCCTTCCAGTCTTTTAAGGTAGTAAGCATTGCCTCCGTAGATTCCTTCACTGGGCAACCTTGCCTGTCCGATACGACAGTAATGGTGGCCCGGGTGATGTTGGGGAATGGTTACGAGCCCGGAATGGGTTTAGACAAGAACAACGGCGGTAGAACCTGCCTGATAAGCACCAGAGGAAACCGTGGGAAGTTTGGGTTAGGCTATAAACCCACACAGGCGGGCATAAGAAAGAGTGTTGTGGGAAGGAAGAGCGGAAGCCAAGTCTCGCAATTGGGATGAAAAGTTGAAGGGGGCCTGTGATGCAATCTTACCCCGCAAGGGCATTGGATAGAAAACTCCAAGTAGATTGGGCCAGAGATGCAAGAGAAGGCCCTAGGGTTCTTATGAGCCTTAGGGTAGATTTCGGGCCCATGGGCTAAGTATGAGCCCACTTATCTTTGCAAATATTAGATTAAGGTTTCATTATTTTTGGCCCTTGTATTTAGGGCTCCATAATGTAGGTAGGGTACCCTAGAAATATAGGATTTTTCAGCCCTTGTATTTTTTAGGGCACCTAGACTAGTTTTTGTATTAGGGGTAGTTTTGTAATTTCACATGCACTAAGTGGATATTTGATGTGTGTGGTTGGAAATAAATTTAATTGAATTGGTAGAAGCCCAATCCAATTAAATTTTAGAGGGGGAGGTGAGCATTTGCTTACTACACCCCATTGCCACATCATATAGTCACACTTTGTGCATGTCCTTCATGCTTTTCATGCATCATGACACCTAAGCACACTTAGTGGAGAATCTTGGAATTGATCTTGGATTAGTGGGCTGAACCATAACTAAAATTCACTAATCATAATTAGTGAAATTTTGGCTCCAAAGTTTGGCTCCACAAATTCAATTTCAAATTCAAGTGAAATTTGAATTTCCCTCCAATTTTGTGTGACACTTAGGCTATAAATAGAGGTCATGTGTGTGCATTTTTTTCAACTTTGATCATTTGAATATTAAACTTCAGATTTCAAAGCTCATTTAGAGCACAAAATTTCGTGCTCTTCTCTCCCTCTCCCTTCATTCATCTCCTTCTTCCTCCAAGCTCTTATCCATGGCCTCCTATGGTGGTGAGCTTCTTCTAGACTCATCTTCTCCTTGAAGTGGCGTCTCCTCTCTCTCTTCCTTTCTTCATTCCGCTGCCGTTCATCTTCCAAGAAGCAAAGGAATCCATTGATGAAGAATATCCTAGGCCTACAAGCTCCAATGCAGCTTGCATCATGTGGTATCAAGAGCATCTTCATCTAGGTGATGTTCTTTTGCTTCCTCTATCTTTTTGTTCGGTGAATTCTCTTTAATTCCTTGTTTTTCATCTTATTCTCCATGTATATCCTCCATTGTCTTGTGGTTTGGTGCTGTTTAGAGTAGATTCAAAAAAAAATAAACCGATTAAATCTTAGATCTACACTTGTTCTTGCATTTCTATGGTTCAAATTTTGTAGATCTACTCTTGAATCTTGTTTTTGTGTTGATTTTAGGTTCTATCATTTTTCATTCATAATATTCTTGTGCTGAACCTTAGCTCTAAATTTTCTTCCAAAATATTGATTAGAAAAAAAAACACAAAAATCTAAGTGTAAATCACTTAATCCATGTTGTCTTAGAGTCATGTTTAGTCATAGTAATTGTCACATTATGTTCTAAGTTTGTGTTGAATTTTTATTTTGTTGATTGTATTCTAGATACATTTGTTCATGTATTCTTGTCATTCTTAGCCTATCTTTTGAATTTTGAGTCTAATTCATGCATGTTATTTAGTTCATAACATGTTCTAAATCAATTCCTAGAAGTAGTCTTGTTGTTGAACTCTTTTTTGTTTTCTAAGATTCCTACATGATGCCTATGATGAAGTTGAGTTGTGGTGCTGAGTTGTGGCTGGATTTGTGAATCAAATAAGTCTTAAGCTCTCTTGAATTGTGTTATTCAAGATAATTGAGCATAAGCAAACACAAATTGTAACTATCCAAGCCTTAAGCAACATAAACACTACTGTTGATTTCTAGGTTGAAATCGCTGGTGCTGGCAGCTTGAACATACGAACTTGTATAAATTACTGGGAATTGGTCACTACGTTTTTTGAGCTGAAACCTTTACTGAATTTTCTAGACATCTGGACCAAAATTATAAAAAAAGAACCAAGCGATTTGGATTAAAGGAAAAAATAAGAAAAATATCACAAGTTGGCAGAAAAATCAGTGTCTAGGAAAAAAAAAAGTGAAAGGAAAGTGTGCTTGTTGTTTTGGTTCAAAATTTGTTCTATAATTGGTGCCTATTTTATACCAATCCTAGTTCTGAAATTTCAATTGAAAATTATTGTGAAAACAAGTGCCAAAACTAGAGGTTTCTTGAGTCTTTTTTTTAGAGTTTTTCTACTCTACTCTAGAGCCATTCTAGGTTTCTCTTTGAGTTCTAGCTTGCTTTTTTGTGCTTTTCATTGCTTTAATTGTTGAATAATCCTTGAAAATTTGTCTTGTTAAAACTCTATTGGTTTAGCTTTCATTTCATTTTTTTTTTGTCTTTGGTTATTGCTTGTCTCTTTGTTTCCTTGTTTTTGAGTTGCCATATAGGGAATTGGAAAGGAGGATTGGTGCCATATCTTGAAGAATTTGAGTCAAGAAGAAAGGGGCCAACCACCTTAAGAGCTATTGGACTAAGAAGCACTCCAAATTGAGTGAAACACTAAAGAGAGAATAGCCACCACAATTGAGGACTTTTTTTTCTTTGTAATTTTGTAATTGGCAATTTGCTTTGCTTTCAAATTTTGTAACAAAAAGGCCTTTCATTGGAAGTAAGTTGGGAGCCTCCGCTAGGTCACCCTACTTCCATTTGTGTGTAATAATTTTAGGCAATTTTCCCTTAGGATAGTGAGTGTTTTGTTGGGAACCTTAAATGAGGTCATCCAAACACTCTTAAGATCCGCCTAGTTTGCATTTCTTGCACTTTAATTTCTTGCTTACTTTCATAGCTTATTTCTTTTACCCTCCATTGTCAAACCACCTAGATAGCTTACCTTTTACCAATTAGTTTTTACCTTATCTTTCACACCTCTTTTTAGTGTTTATTTTGGCTAGTTTCAACCATAGTTTCTTTTACCTTTTTTTCAAACCCCCAACAAGAAAGAACCATAACTTAGGAACCAACATGAGTCTTCATTCTTCATCTAGTGTTAATGGTGAGGGTTCTACTCCTAAGGACCCCTTGTATAAGATATTAGATGAGTTGAGATCCCTTAAGTTGTGGAAAGAAAAACAAGAGAGAAAAGATAAAGGTAAAAAAAAAGAGTGGAAGAAATAAGTCAAGATGAAAGAGAGAAAATAAGAGAGGAAGAAAGAAGAAAAATAATGAAAGAAATGAAAAGAGAAAAACATGCCTCCTATAGTAGTCATAACTCTTGCAAGAGCCTAAGTGAAGAACTTCGTGACTATTATGAAGGAAGGCATAGGTAACATCTTAGACCTCACTCCCATAGGAGAGAAAATGAAAGAAAGCCTCAAGAGGTTAACATTAAACTCCCATACTTCGATGGGAAGGACAATGTAGAGGCTAATTTAGATTGGGAAATAAGGGTAGAGCAACAACTTAAAAGGAAGTCTACTTCAAAATCTTATGGCTCTCACTCTTATCCAAAGAAAGACCAAGGTCAAGGAATCTTAGGGGTGAGACCTTCTAAGCCCAAAGATGATAAGGGGAAGACAATAGAAAAACAACCCCTTAAGGCTAGTATGCAAGAGAAGACTAGCTCCATGAAGTGCTTTAAATGTCTTGGAAGAGGACACATTACTTCTCAATGCCCCACCAAGAAAACCATGATTATGAGGGGCCAAGACATTTATAGTAGCCAAGATGAGGCTACTACTTCACCTTCCTCTAGTGAAAGTGAAGAAGCAAAGGGGGGAGAATCTAGTGAAGAAATCTATCCCCAAGAAGAAGGACAACCTTTAATGGTTAAGGAGGAGTGTAAGGAGGTAAGTGTCTCCTCCAAGAGGTTAGCTAAGAAGGAAAGACATTTTGAAATAAAGACAAATATTAAAGAAATTTCCCTTCTTAGACAACCTCCACATTTTCTCCTTTGTAAAAAGACACTTGTTAGCATTGCCACATCTCTTAGGCTTGAGTTTATTCCTCAAGTAAAGGAGTTGTTGGATGAGGGTTTGGTTCGCATGAGATTAAATCCTTGTGCTTTGTTGGTGCCCAAAATAAGTATTATTAGGCACCAAATCCCTAAAATAGGTGGTGTGATGAATGCTTTGGGTGGTGCAACACTCTTTTGTAAAATCACTCGTGCACCCAACATCTTCATGATTTGTGTACATAGGGACTCATTAGGTAGGTTTGTTCTTATTTTTAGTTTCAATACAAACTTAGGCACTCATATGGGACACCTTAGGTTTGTCATACTTTTTGGTAGGAATAATCAACATGAAAATACAGAAAAAGGTATGTTCTATTGCTTTACTTTTCTTAATTTTTTAAATTGTGATCAAGGGGTTCCCATGAACCCTAAGAGAATAAAGGTCATTCCTGAATGGCCCGCTCCACCAAGTGTAAGAAAAATTTGGGGCTTCCAAGACTTAACAAACTTTTACAAAAGGTTTGTCCCATATTTTTCTATACTTGTAGCACCACTCATTGAGTTGGTGAGGAACCATGTTCCTTCATGGGAAGATGCCCAAGAAATGAGTTTTCAGACCTTACCTTACTTCAACATACTAAACACCACTAATACATATGTTTTTGTTCTTTTTACAGGTGTTGAGGAAAAAAGCCCAAAGTTTCAAGAACCTCGGGATTTGAGGTCAAATCCTTTTCAAGGGGGAGGGAATGATGCAATCCTACCCCGCAAGGGCATTGGATAGAAAACTCCAAGTAGATTGGGCCAGAGATGCAAGAGAAGGCCCTAGGGTTCTTATGAGCCTTAGGGTAGATTTCGGGCCCATGGGCTAAGTACGAGCCCACTTATCTTTGCAAATATTAGATTAAGGTTTCATTATTTTTGGGCCTTGTATTTAGGGCTCCATAATGTAGGTAGGGTATCCTAGAAATATAGGATTTTTCAGCCCTTGTATTTTAGGGCACCTAGACTAGTTTTTGTATTAGGGGTAGTTTTGTAATTTCACATGCACTAAGTGGATATTTGATGTGTGTGGTTGGAAATAAATTTAATTGAATTGGTAGAAGCCCAATCCAATTAAATTTTAGAGGGGGAGGTGAGCATTTGCTTACTACACCCCATTGCCACATCATATAGTCACACTTTGTGCATGTCCTTCATGCTTTTCATGCATCATGACACCTAAGCACACTTAGTGGAGAATCTTGGAATTGATCTTGGATTAGTGGGCTGAACCATAACTAAAATTCACTAATCATAATTAGTGAAATTTTGGCTCCAAAGTTTGGCTCCACAAATTCAATTTCAAATTCAAGTGAAATTTGAATTTCCCTCCAATTTTGTGTGACACTTAGGCTATAAATAGAGGTCATGTGTGTGCATTTTTTTCAACTTTGATCATTTGAATATTAAACTTCAGATTTCAAAGCTCATTTAGAGCACAAAATTTCGTGCTCTTAATGAGCTTTGAAATCTGAAGTTTAATATTCAAATGATCAAAGTTGAAAAAAATGCACACACATGTAGATTGGGCCAGAGATGCAAGAGAAGGCCCTAGGGTTCTTATGAGCCTTAGGGTAGATTTCGGGCCCATGGGCTAAGTACGAGCCCACTTATCTTTGCAAATATTAGATTAAGGTTTCATTATTTTTGGGCCTTGTATTTAGGGCTCCATAATGTAGGTAGGATACCCTAGAAATATAGGATTTTTCAGCCCTTGTATTTTAGGGCACCTAGACTAGTTTTTGTATTAGGGGTAGTTTTGTAATTTCACATGCACTAAGTGGATATTTGATGTGTGTGGTTGGAAATAAATTTAATTGAATTGGTAGAAGCCCAATCCAATTAAATTTTAGAGGGGGAGGTGAGCATTTGCTTACTACACCCCATTGCCACATCATATAGTCACACTTTGTGCATGTCCTTCATGCTTTTCATGCATCATGACACCTAAGCACACTTAGTGGAGAATCTTGGAATTGATCTTGGATTAGTGGGCTGAACCATAACTAAAATTCACTAATCATAATTAGTGAAATTTTGGCTCCAAAGTTTGGCTCCACAAATTCAATTTCAAATTCAAGTGAAATTTGAATTTCCCTCCAATTTTGTGTGACACTTAGGCTATAAATAGAGGTCATGTGTGTGCATTTTTTTCAACTTTGATCATTTGAATATTAAACTTCAGATTTCAAAGCTCATTTAGAGCACAAAATTTCGTGCTCTTCTCTCCCTCTCCCTTCATTCATCTCCTTCTTCCTCCAAGCTCTTATCCATGGCCTCCTATGGTGGTGAGCTTCTTCTAGACTCATCTTCTCCTTGAAGTGGCGTCTCCTCTCTCTCTTCCTTTCTTCATTCCGCTGCCGTTCATCTTCCAAGAAGCAAAGGAATCCATTGATGAAGAAGATCCTAGGCCTACAAGCTCCAATGCAGCTTGCATCAGCCTGCCCTGCCACATCAGTAGGAGCTTTATAAGCGCGAGCCTAAGACACGAAGGCCAAGTTGTTGCGATATGCGAGGATGACTCTCCAAAGGGGTCAAATCTAGTATGACCATGCCCTCTTGGTTTCTGACTAGGAAATTGGCGAGTAGAGGAGTGCCCAGACATTTATGCGATAAGCATAATGTAACCCTTTGTGGCTTTTAAACTCTATGGTTGGGCCTAGGATTTAGAGTTTCCTTTTGTTAAGGCTTTATGTCTTTTGTTCCTGAATTTATAATATAAAGATCTTTCTTCATATGTTCCTGCGTCTTTACCCATTCTCATTCATTTGAATGTTTATTTCTTCATGCTTAAAATGCCAGATCTGACGACGAGTCCCTCGAAGGTACTAATACTTGGGACCCGACCATCGATTTCAAGCAAGAAACAGATCAGACAGAAGGTGAAGAAGACGAAGATGTGGGACTTCCCCCAGAGTTGGAGAAGATAGTTTCCCATGAGGACCAAGAGATGGGGCCTCATCAAGATGAGACGGAACTAGTGGACTTAGGAATCGGCAGTGGGAAAAAGGAAGTAAAGATAGGCACGGGTATGACTGCACCATCCGTGAAGAATTGATGGCCGTGCTAAAAACACTATTAAGACATCTTTGCCTGGTCATACCAAGATATGCCCGGTTTGAGTTCGGACATTGTACAGCACAGATTACCTCTAAATCCTGAGTGTTCCCCGGTAAAACAAAAATTGAGGAGGATGAAGCCCGAGACATCCTTGAAAATAAAAGAAGAGGTAAAGAAACAATTTGACGCTGGTTTTTTGGTTGTCGCTCGGTACCCAGAATGGGTTGCCAACATTGCACCAGTTCCTAAGAAGGATGGGAAGGTGCAAATGTGTGTGGATTATCGGGACCTGAATCGAGCCAGTCCCAAGGACAATTTTCCTCTGCCGCACATCGATATCCTCGTAGATAATACAACCAATTATGCTTTGTTTTCCTTCATGGATGGGTTCTCTGGTTACAATCAGATAAAAATGGCGCCGGAGGATATGGAAAAGACTACCTTCGTCACCCTGTGGGGAACGTTCTGTTATAAGGTGATGTCCTTTGGGCTCAAGAATGCCGGGGCAACTTATCAACGGGCTATGGTAGCTTTGTTCCACGATATGATGCACCGGGAAATCGAGGTCTATGTGGACGACATAATTGCCAAGTCTAAGACTGAGGAGGAACACCTTGTCAACCTGTAGAAGTTGTTTGAAAGGCTTAGGAAATATGAATTGAGGTTAAACCCCGCTAAGTGCACATTCGGGGTCAAATCAGGGAAATTGCTAGGTTTCATCATGAGCCAGAAAAGGATAAAGGTGGACCCCAAAAAGGTGAAAGCCATCCTTGAGATGCCGGAACCCCGTACTGAGAGGCAGGTCCGAGGTTTCCTAGGGCGTTTGAACTACATTTCCAGATTCATATCACAGCTCACCGCTATCTGTGAGCCGTTGTTCAAACTCTTACGCAAAAACCAATCCGTCCGCTGGAATGAGGATTGTCAAGAGGCATTTGGAAGGATCAAACAGTGTCTCATGAACCCTCTCGTGCTTATGCCGCCGGTACCTGGAAGGCCTCTCATCTTGTATATGACAATTTTGGACAAATCGATGGGATGTATGCTGGGACAACATGACGAGTTCGGGAAGAGAGAGCGCATTGTCTACTACTTGAGTAAGAAGTTCACGACCTGTGAAATGAACTACTCCCTGCTCGAAAGAACGTGTTGTGCTTTAGTCTGGGCGTCCCACCGTCTAAGACAATACATGCTGAGCCGTACCACCTGGTTGATATCCAGGATGGACCCGGTTAAGTACATCTTTGAGCAGCCTGCTCTCACAAGGCGGATCGCCCGGTGGCAGGTTTTGTTATTCGAGTTCGATATAGTCTACGTCACTCAAAAGGCGATAAAAGGAAGCACCTTGGCAGATTATTTGGCTCAGCAGTCTCTCAACGACTATCAACCCATGCATCCCGAATTCCCGGATGAGGACATCATGGCCTTGTTTGAGGAAAAGCTAGATAAGGACCGGGACAAGTGGATTGTGTGGTTTGATGGAGCGTCAAACGTTCTAGGCCATGGCATTGGAGCAGTATTGGTCTCTCCGGACAATCAATGTATACCTTTTACAACCAGGCTGGGGTTTGACTGCACCAACAATATGGCTGAGTATGAAGCGTGTGCCCTGGCCGTCTAGGCGGCAATTGAGTCCAATGTCAAGCTACTCAAGGTGTACAGGGACTCAGTACTGGTGATCCACCAGCTGAGAGGAGAATGGGAAACTAGAGACCCCAAACTGATACCCTATGATGCAAGCTCCATTGGAGCTTGTAGGCCTAGGATCTTCTTCATCAATGGATTCCTTTGCTTCTTGGAAGATGAATGGCAGCGGAATGGAGAAAGGGAGAGAGAGAGGAGACGCCACTTCAAGGAGAAGATGAGTCTAGAAGAAGCTCACCACCATAGGAGGCCATGGATAAGAGCTTGGAGGAAGAATGAGATGAATGAAGGGAGAGGGAGAGAAGAGCACGAAATTTTGTGCTCTAAATGAGCTTTGAAATCTGAAGTTTAATATTCAAATCATCAAAGTTGAAAAAAAATGCACACACATGACCTCTATTTATAGCCTAAGTGTCACACAAAATTGGAGGGAAATTCAAATTTCACTTGAATTTGAAATTGAATTTGTGGAGCCAAACTTTGGAGCCAAAATTTCACTAATTATGATTAGTGAATTTTAGTTATGGTTCAGCCCACTAATCCAAGATCAATTCCAAGATTCTCCACTAAGTGTGCTTAGGTGTCATGAGGCATGAAAAGCATGAAGGACATGCACAAAGTGTGACTATATGATGTGGCAATGGGGTGTAGTAAGCAAATGCTCACCTCCCCCTCTAAAATTTAATTGGATTGGGCTTCTACCAATTCAATTAAATTTATTTCCAACCACACACATCAAATATCCACTTAGTGCATGTGAAATTACAAAACTACCCCTAATACAAAAACTAGTCTAGGTGCCCTAAAATACAAGGGCTGAAAAATCCTATATTTCTAGGGTACCCTACCTACATTATGGAGCCCTAAATACAAGGCCCAAAAATAATGAAACCTTAATCTAATATTTACAAAGATAAGCGGGCTCGTACTTAGCCCATGGGCCCGAAATCTACCCTAAGGCTCATAAGAACCCTAGGGCCTTCTCTTGCATCTCTGGCCCAATCTACTTGGAGTTTTTCTATCCAATGCCCTTGCGGAGTAGGATTGCATCATTCCCTCCCCCTTGAAAAGGATTTGACCTCAAATCCTGAGGTTCTTGATACTCTGGGCTCCTTCCCTTAACACCTGTAAAAAGAACAAAAACATATGTATTAGTGGTGTTTAGTATGTTGAAGTAAGGTAAGGTCTGAAAACTCATTTCCGGGGCATCTTCCCATGAAGGAACATGGTTCCTCACCAACTCAATGAGTGGTGCTACAAGTATAGAAAAATATGGGGCAAACCTTTTGTAAAAGTTTGTTAAGTCTTGGAAGCCCCAAATTTTTCTTACACTTGGTGGAGCGGGCCACTCAGGAATGACCTTTATTCTCTTAGGGTTCATGGGAACCCTTTGATCACAATTTAAAAAATTAAGAAAAGTAAAGCAATAGAACATACCTTTTTCTGTATTTTCATGTTGATTATTCCTACCAAAAAGTATGACAAACCTAAGGTGTCCCATATGTGTGCCTAAGTTTGTATTGAAACTAAAAATAAGAACAAACCTACCTAATGAGTCCCTATGTACACAAATCATGAAGATGTTGGGTGCATGAGTAATTTTACAAAAGAGTGTTGCACCACCCAAATCATTCATCACACCACCTATTTTAGGGATTTGGTGCCTAATAATACCTATTTTGGGCACCAACAAAGCACAAGGATTTAATCTCTTGCGAACCAAACCCTCATCCAACAACTCCTTTACTTGAGGAATAAACTCAAGCCTAAGAGATGTGGCAATGCTAACAAGTGTCTTTTTACAAAGGAGAAAATGTGGAGGTTGTCTAAGAAGGGAAATTTCTTTAATATTTGTCTTTATTTCAAAATGTCTTTCCTTCTTAGCTAACCTCTTGGAGGAGACACTTACCTCCTTACACTCCTCCTTAACCATTAAAGGTTGTCCTTCTTCTTGGGGGTAGATCTCTTCACTAGATTCTTCCCCTTTTGCTTCTTCACTTTTACTAGAGGAAGGTGAAGTAGTAGCCTCATCTTGGCTACTATAAATGTCTTGGCCCCTCATAATCATGGTTTTCTTGGTGGGGCATTGAGAAGTAATGTGTCCTCTTCCAAGACATTTAAAGCACTTCATGGAGCTAGTCTTCTCTTGCATACTAGCCTTAAGGGGTTGCTTTTCTATTGTCTTCCCCTTATCATCTTTGGGCTTAGAAGGTCTCACCCCTAAGATTCCTTGACCTTGGTCTTTCTTTGGATAAGAGTGAGAGCCATAAGATTTTGAAGTAGACTTCCTTTTAAGTTGTTGCTCTACCCTTATTTCCCAATCTAAATTGGCCTCTACACTGTCCTTCCCATGGAAGTATGGGAGTTTAATGTTAACCTCTTGAGGCTTTCTTTCATTTTCTCTCCTATGGGAGTGAGGTCTAAGATGTGACCTATGCCTTCCTTCATAATAGTCACGAAGTTCTTCACTTAGGCTCTTGCAAGAGTTATGACTACTATAGGAGACATGTTTTTCTCTTTTCATTTCTTTCATTATTTTTCTTCTTTCTTCCTCTCTTATTTTCTTTCTTTCATCTTGACTTATTTCTTCCACTCTTTTTTTACCTTTTTCTTTTCTCTCTTGTTTTTCTTTCCACAACTTAAGGGATCTCAACTCATCTAATATCTTATACAAGGGGTCCTTAGGAGTAGAACCCTCACCATTAACACTAGATGAAGAATGAAGACTCATGTTGGTTCCTAAGTTATGGTTCTTTCTTGTTGGGGGTTTGAAAACAAAAGGTAAAATAAACTATGGTTGAAACTAGCCAAAATAAACACTAAAAGAGGTGTGAAAGATAAGGTAAAAACTAATTAGTAAAAGGCAAGCTATCTAGGCAGTTTGACAATGGAGGGTAAAGGAAATAAGCTATGAAAATAAGCAAGAAATTAAAGTGCAAGAAATGCAAACTAGGCGGATCCTAAGAGTGTTTGGATGACCTCATTTAAGGTTCCCAACAAAACACTCACTATCCTAAGGGGAAATTGCCTAAAATTATTACACACAAATGGAAGTAGGGTGACCTAGCGGAGGCTCCCAACTTACTTCCAATGAAAGGCCTTTTTGTTACAAAATTTGAAAGCAAAGCAAATTGCCAATTACAAAATTACAAAGAAAAAAGTCCTCAATTGTGGTGGCTATTCTCTCTTTAGTGTTTCACTCAATTTGGAGTGCTTCTTAGTCCAATAGCTCTTAAGGTGGTTGGCCCCTTGCTTCTTGACTCAAATTCTTCAAGATATGGCACCAATCCTCCTTTCCAATTCCCTATATGGCAACTCACAAGCAAGGAAACAAAGAGACAAGCAATAACCAAAGACAAAAAAAAATGAAATGAAAGCTAAACCAATAGAGTTTTAACAAGACAAATTTCCAAGGATTATTCAACAATTAAAGCAATGAAAAGCACAAAAAGCAAGCTAGGACTCAAAGAGAAACCTAGAATGGCTCTAGAGTAGAGTAGAAAAACTCTAAAAAAAAAAGACTCAAGAAACCTCTAGTTTTGGCACTTGTTTTCACAATAATGTTCAATTGAAATTTCAGAACTAGGATTGGTATAAAATATGCACCAATTATAGAACAAATTTTGAGCCAAAACAACAAGCACACTTTCCTTTCACTTTCCTTTTTTTTTTCCTGGACACTGATTTTTCTGCCAACTTGTGAGATTTTTATTATTTTTTTCTTTAATCCAAATCGCTTGATTCTTTTTTTATAATTTTGGTCCAGATGTCTAGAAAATTCAGTAAAAGTTTCAGCTCAAAAAACGTAGTTACCAATTCCCAGTAATGTATACAAGTTCGTATGTTCAAGCTGCCAGCACCAGCGATTTCAGCCTAGAAATCAAGAGTAGTGTTTATGTTGCTTAAGGCTTGGATAGTTACAATTTGTGTTTGCTTATGCTCAATTATCTTGAATAACACAATTAAAGAGAGCTTAAGACTTATTTTGATTCACAAATCCAGCCACAACTCAGCACCACAACTCAACTTCATCATAGGCATCATGTAGGAAACTTAGAAAGCAAAAAAAAAAGTTCAAGAACAAGACTACTTCTAGGAATTGATTTAGAGCATGTTATGAACTAAATAACATGCATGAATTAGACTCAAAATTCAAAAGATAGGCTAAGAATGACAAGAATACATGAACAAATGTATCTATAATTCAATCAACAAAATAAAATTCAACACAAACTTAGAACATAATGTGACAATTACTATGACTAAACATGACTCTAAGACAACATGGATTAAGTGATTTACACTTAGATTTTTGTGTTTTTTTTTTCTAATCAATATTTTGGAACAAAATTTAGATCTAAAGGTTCAGAACAAGAATATTATGAATGAAAATTGATAGAACCTAAAATCAACACAAAAACAAGATTCAAGAGTAGATCTACAAAATTTGAACCATAGAAATGCAAGAACAAGTGTAGATCTAAGATTTAATCGGTTTATTTTTTTTTAATCTACTCTAAACAGCACCAAACCACAAGACAATGGAGGATATACATGGAGAATAAGATGAAGAACAAGGAATTAAAGAGAATTCACCGAACAAAAAGATAGAGGAAGCAAAAGAACATCACCTAGATGAAGATGCTCTTGATACCACATGATGCAAGCTCCATTGGAGCTTGTAGGCCTAGGATCTTCTTCATCAATGGATTCCTTTGCTTCTTGGAAGATGAATGGCAGCGGAATGGAGAAAGGGAGAGAGAGAGGAGACGCCACTTCAAGGAGAAGATGAGTCTAGAAGAAGCTCACCACCATAGGAGGCCATGGATAAGAGCTTGGAGGAAGAATGAGATGAATGAAGGGAGAGGGAGAGAAGAGCACGAAATTTTGTGCTCTAAATGAGCTTTGAAATCTGAAGTTTAATATTCAAATCATCAAAGTTGAAAAAAAATGCACACACATGACCTCTATTTATAGCCTAAGTGTCACACAAAATTGGAGGGAAATTCAAATTTCACTTGAATTTGAAATTGAATTTGTGGAGCCAAACTTTGGAGCCAAAATTTCACTAATTATGATTAGTGAATTTTAGTTATGGTTCAGCCCACTAATCCAAGATCAATTTCAAGATTCTCCACTAAGTGTGCTTAGGTGTCATGAGGCATGAAAAGCATGAAGGACATGCACAAAGTGTGACTATATGATGTGGCAATGGGGTGTAGTAAGCAAATGCTCACCTCCCCCTCTAAAATTTAATTGGATTGGGCTTCTACCAATTCAATTAAATTTATTTCCAACCACACACATCAAATATCCACTTAGTGCATGTGAAATTACAAAACTACCCCTAATACAAAAACTAGTCTAGGTGCCCTAAAATACAAGGGCTGAAAAATCCTATATTTCTAGGGTACCCTACCTACATTATGGAGCCCTAAATACAAGGCCCAAAAATAATGAAACCTTAATCTAATATTTACAAAGATAAGCGGGCTCGTACTTAGCCCATGGGCCCGAAATCTACCCTAAGGCTCATAAGAACCCTAGGGCCTTCTCTTGCATCTCTGGCCCAATCTACTTGGAGTTTTTCTATCCAATGCCCTTGCGGAGTAGGATTGCATCACCCTACCAAGCCTATATCAAGAAGTTGGCTGGTTCCTTTGATGAGATCTCCTTCCATCACGTTCCCCGAGAGGAAAATCAGATGGCGGATGCACTTGCCACTTTGGCGTCCATGTTCCAGCTAACACCGCTCAGGGACCTACGGTACATTGAGTTCTGGTGTCGTGGCAGACCCACACATTGTTGTCAGGTGGAAGAGGAATGGGACGGTAAGCCTTGGTATTTTGATATCAAGCGATACGTTGAAAGCAAAGAGTACCCACCGGAGGCTTCTGACAATGACAAAAGGACATTGAGGAGATTGGCGGCCGGCTTCTTCATGAGTAGAAGCATACTGTACAAGAGAAACCATGTCATGGTTCTGCTACGCTGTGTGAATGCTAAGAAGCAGAAAACATACTGGGGGAGGTCCATGAGGGCTCTTTTGGTACGCACGCTAATGGGCACGCCATGGCTAGAAAAATCTTAAGGGCATGTTACTATTGGCTCACCATGGAGAGCGATTGTTGTCTCCATGTGAAGAAATGTCACAAATGCCAGACATTCGCAGACAATGTCAACGCTCCGCCCCTGCCTCTGAATGTCTTGGCCACGCCGTGGCCATTTTTCATATGGGGAATAGACATGATTGGGGCCATAGAACCCAAAGCTGCAAATGGACATCGTTTCATCCTAGTGGCAATTGATTACTTCACGAAGTGGGTCGAAGCCGTGTCATACGCTAGCGTCACCAGGAATGTGGTGGTCAGGTTCATTAAGAGGGAAATCATCTGCTGATACGGTTTGTCGAGGAAGATTATCACAGACAACGGCACCAACTTGAATAACAAGATGATGGGGGAAATGTGTGAGGAGTTTAAAATCCAACATCACAATTCCACGCCCTACCGACCAAAGATGAACGGAGCCGTGGAAGCAGCCAATAAGAATATTAAGAAAATTATTCAGAAGATGACAGTGTCGTACAAAGATTGGCATGAGATGTTGCCTTTTGCCTTGCATGGATACCGAACCTCGGTACGAACTTCTACTGGGGCAACACCATACTCCTTGGTTTATGGGATGGAAGCGGTACTCCCGTTTGAGGTACAGGTCCCTTCCCAGAGGATACTAACGGAATCGGGCCTAGAAGAATCAGAGTGGGCTCAAACACGCTACAACCAACTCAACCTTATTGAAGGTAAGCGCTTGACAGCCATGAGCCATAGGCGCCTGTATCAACAAAGGATGAAGAACGCATTCGACAAGAAGGTGCGCTCGTGCAAGTTCCATGAGGGGGACCTTGTGCTGAAAAAGGTGTCCCACGTTGTTAAAGATAATCAAGGGAAGTGGGCCCCGAACTACGAAGGGCCTTTCGTTGTAAAAAGGGCTTTTTCCGGAGGGGCTCTGGTGCTCACCAACATGGATGGCGAGGAGCTACCTTCACCCGTGAACTCCGATGTTGTCAAGCGATACTACACTTAGGATATGGGGCAATTGAGGAAGTCGCTGCATGTTCTTTTATTTTTGTGTATGTCCTTCTTGGTTTCCCCCAGGGATTCTTGTCAGCTGTAATTTCTCATCATAGTCTTTTAAAAGAAAAGAATATGAAATTGAGGTTCCGGTCCTCACTTTGTGTTTCAAACTATGTCCAGAATTTGATAACCTGAGCCTTTTTGCTTAGTCCATGGGATGCCCCAAGTGTTTAATTAAAACTGAACCTAACCAGCTTTCACTAAAAGGATTATTGCATTTGAAAACGCTCATGCATACGCATACGCATGCATATTTTGTTATCTTATGACAAGAGCAAAATCGTCTTAGGCAATGGTCAAATGTCGGGACAGGTCTAAAGGCAGAAACCAATCGAGGTAAAATGGTAACGCGGCCACGGTTCGCTGCACGATGTCATTTCCTGCTTTCAGGTACTTAGGGACGGACACAAGCAGAGGCTAGGATCATGATCGATAGATCGTCATTTCATGCCCAGCACTGGACAAGCGGGAAGCGCAGCTGGGGGACAACCTAGTATCCTTTAAACTCCCAATAATTATTACTGTTGTGTCTTTAAAGTAAATATCGGATGCCTCATCTACCCTAAAGGGGGTTCGAGTAAGCGAACATTCACCCGTAGAGAGCGCATACTTATGTCTTCCCAAAAAAAAAAAAAAGGTTAGCTCGCCTGGGCGAGCACCCCTGCACCTGGAAACATAAAAACGAGGGAGGGGGAGTTTTTCTCCACCCAAAACTCTCCCCCCTCATTCAAAAAACACAAACACCCACGGGATTTATGGATTTTCACCCCTAGGCCACCATTTTTGCGCTTTTGCTTCGATTCTTAGTGTTTTTGGTCACTCCATACAAGTAAGTGCACTACCCTTTGATTTCTAGCTTTCCATTGATGCCTTTTATGCTTTGAATGATATATAATTTGGCCAAATCCGTGAGACAATTTGGGGAAAATTTGTGCTTTGTTTCTTTGAATTGGGGGGTTGTAGGGGATTGCCTTAGGCCTAGGTTGTGTTCTGAAATAATGGGGCAAGCCACATTGCCCCTATTCCCTTGTTATTGGCACCCAAAAGTGCGCCCACCAAGTGCTCGGTGAAATGCCTCAATGAAATTTGGGCGTGGTTTTGTGAACTTTGAATTGTGGGGCTGATTTGTGTGTATATGGACAGCATGTAGAGTTTAGAATAAGTGCCCAAATTAAGGACTTGAACCTAGGAATCCAAGCCTTTGGTTTTGAGTGCAAGAAAGCATGAAAATGAAAGCATTGTGATAGGGATTTCCCTTTTGGCCAGCGACTAATTTTTTGGGCTGCACCATGATGTTTGCCTTACACCTAGATGTTTGAGAATGTTGTTCATCATGCACACATAGATGTAGATTAGGTGGCAAAATACCTCACTAGATATATGTATGTTGCATATAGATAGCAAAAGATACCTCACCAAAAACCTTGTTGAATTGAAATGTAATTTGAGTAGCGAGGTACTTGAATACGCATGAAATGTAATTTCTTTTGTAGCAAAGATTCTTTGAATATGCATGTGTACAAATTTAGCAAAGACATGTGTGCATATGATCTTTGGGTAGCAAGAATACTTCAAGTATGTATGTGTATAAGTTTAGCAAAGAAATGCATGTATATAATTTGGGTAGCAAAGTGCTTTGAATATGCATGAATATGTTTTTTAGGTAACCGGGCATCTCGTGTGCATGTATGATAATAAAAGTATGTATGTGCATTTTCCCTAAATTGATGTTTGTGTTGGAAGCAGTCGTGTGCCATTGTTACTTGGTCAGCCTTTAAGTTGACACTTCCTTGTAAATTAACTTTCCAAATGTTTGTCCTCGCAAGAAATGGCTCCGAAAAAGCTTTCAACGAAGAGGTCTAGGAGAGACGCCGCGGCGGAAGGGTCCAGTGCCGCCCCCAAGTTTGATAGCCACCATTTCCAGAGCGCCGAGCACCAGCAACGCTTCGAGGCCATCAAAGGATGGTCGTTCCACAGAGAGATTCGCGTCCAGCTCAGGGAATATGAGTATACTGATTTTCAGGAGGAGATAGCTCGCAGACATTGGACGTCACTGGTGACTCCCATGGCTAGGTTTGACCCTGAGGTAGTCCTGGAGTTTTATGCTAATGCTTGGCCCACAGAGGAGGGAGTGCGAGACATGCGTTCATGGGTGAGGGGTCAGTGGATTTCCTTTGACGTAGATGCCCTCAGCCAGTTCCTGGGTGATCCGCTAGTGTTGGAGGAAGGCCAGTAGTGCGAGTTCAGCCAGAGGAGGAACAGGGCCGACGAGTTCGACGAGGAGGCCATTGCCCAGCTATTATGCACACCGGGGCAGGATTTCGCCCGGACCACTGCAGGGAGGCGGGTGCGGATCATGCGCACCAGCATGACCACTTTGACCCAGACATGGATGACATTGCTGCTCAACAATGTCTTGCCTAGCGATCATAACTCCAATCTCCCTCTGCCGAAGTGTTAGTTAGTGTATGCCATCTTGACACGGATGAGCATCCACGTGGCCCAGGTGATTGCTGATGCCATCTATTTGTTTGCAGGTATGCCACCCACCAGGCACCCTCTAGACCCAGATAAGTCTAACAGGGCCCTGGGATTTTTGGCATTGATCACGGGCCTCTGCCAGTCGTTCGGGGTTCCTATCACCCCCAGTAAGGTGATCCGACCGCCGATCACCCAGGCCTTCATCGAGAAGTATTGCATGCCTAGGCAGGTGCAGGGTGATGCACCTCAGGCCGCAGACGCACCGCCACCACCTCATCAGGCCGATCTCACTGGATCACTAAGCATGGAGCGTTATCTACAACACTTGGTTCGCTAGCAGGCGGCCAACCATCGGGGCAGGTGCAAATACATGAATGTCTCTACCGGTTCAGCCCCAGTCAACAGGGGCATGGTTTCGCTCCTTTTGCATGCCCTACTCCAGAGCAGTTTGGGGCTGAGGTCGCATGGCCCGGAGATTGGCCCGAGGCCCAGGCAGGGGAGGAGCCCGCAGGATCCCCTGGTGAGGCAGAGGAGGCCCGTATGGATGAAGAAATGACGGACTTGCTTGGTTTCTTGGGAGGAAGAGGAGCCACGTGACCGAGGTCATCGCACTTTTGTTATTGACATCACTGTTTTCTGTTATTGTCTATATTGCTATTGACATTACTGTTTTTTGTTATTGTCTATATTGCTATTGACATTACTATTTTCTGTAATTGTCTATATGGTTACTAACACTGTTATTATTATTTTTTTGTTTCTGTTAGAAATTTTTGACGTTATGGCTCTCAATTATGTCGTCACCGTTTTTTGCGACTTACCATTTCGTGCGTCCTTTTCGTTTACCTTGTGGTTAGACGTAAGTAGGTAGTGTGCGCCCCGTCCACACGATCTTTTTAGAGAGAAAAATAAAAAAGGGAGAGAAAATGAATAAATGATAATAACTTAAAAGAGGAAAGGAAAAAAAAAAGAAAAGAAAAAAAGAGAAAGCAAGAAAAGAAAAAGAAGGAAGAAAAAAAGAAAAAAATAATAATAAAAAGTTGTCTAGCTAAAAAACAACATGCTTGTGAAAGGAGATAACTTCCAACATTTCTTTGAAAAAATTCACTGATCATAACCAGTTTTTGAAAAAAATGTGTATACACCTAAAGGGTGAATGCTATGAAAGTTTTCCCGAATGCCCAAAAATGGACTCGGGTGAATGCACAAATTGATAAAAGAACATATTTTGGAAACACTGGGTTGACGAAAGTAGAGAAAATGAATCATGAGCCCTAGCATCACATGACCAAAAAAATTTCGACACTTGAGTGTCCCCATAGGTGCATGCATGACTAGTTTTGCATAAAATTTCCAAATCATCATTGTCGCATTTGTGTCATAGAAATAATGTGGGACATCCCCTTTATCCCTGAACCAAACCAAACCCTGACATATGTCATGTCCAGCCATTCTACAAGCCTTGAGCCAAAATCCCAACTTACCATAAACCTTGCCCTCGGAAGAAAACAAAGAAAAGAAAGTTCCCAATCAAAGAATCGGAAGAAAGAAAAAAGAGAAAATTCCCAATCAAAGAGTGGGAGAAAGCAAAAACATAAAAGAAAGAAAATTCCCGATCAAGGATCAGAAGAAAACAGAAGAAATATGCAGAAAGGTCTTTGAACCAGACAATATCTGAACAATACAGAATTGTCACCAAATAGACAAGAAAAGAAAGGAAACCACGACCTAAAGTGGTCCTCTCCCTTTGATTGCCAACCAAAGTCCTGTGCGTCGGTGACTTGTTCACCTCACACTAAACAAGAAAAGAAAGGAAAAGGCCAAGAATACTCAAAACCAAATTTCCCAAAGAAACAAACCATTCCCAAGAAAAAGTCCTATTGATCCATGATTACGCATGTAATCTTTGATTTGATAGGAAATGATTTGCAAAATCAAGTCATGACATATCTATGGTTCGGAATTAGGATGAAACACTTACCCGTGTGAGATTGATACACTTTGAGTGATTTTCTTCTATTTTTTGTTGAACCCAGTGTTTCCTCTAAATGGTCATTTAGAAACGAAATGCTAACGTCCAAAATCTCATTTGTGGTTATGAGAAAATTTCATCAGCATACTCTCCTTCCCCGGTAGACACGTTATTTTTCATCCAAAAAGCACATATGTTGTTCTGATCAGTTGGAAGTTTTGTCTCTTTACTAAAGCATGTTCGCATTTTTAGTGAAGAAAACACCGAGACTATTTTAGTCTCACAAGTTATCCAGAACTACGTAGGTCTAAGTTCCTCATTGAGGATATGTAGGAGCAAGAGTCTTGCTTTTGTCGGCCGCCCCACAATCTCTGTCATACTGACCCTGAGGTCATGTGACATGCGGAGACAAATTATGGTCATTCTGCACACTTTTTCGCCATCCAGACACAATGGTGTCCGATGGCACGCATAGACAAATTATGGTCATTCTGTGCCTTTTGTCATCCAGAGGCAGCGAGCCCGATGACATGCGGAGATAAATTATGATCATTCCGCACACCTTTTCGCCATTCAGAGACAATCGTGTCCGATGGCACGCAGAGACAAATTATGGTCATTCTGTGCCTTTTGTCATCCAGAGGCGGCGAGCCCAATGACATGCGGAGACAAATTATGGTCATTTCGCACACCTTTTCGCCATTCGGAGACAATCGTGTCCGATGGCACGCAGAGACAAATTATGGTCATTCTGCGCCTTTTGTCATCCAGAGGCAGTGAGCCCGATGACATGCGGAGACAAATTATGGTCATTCCGCACACCTTTTCGCCATTCAGACACAATTGTGTCTGATGGGACGTAGAGACAAATTATGGTCATTCTGCGCCCTTTTGTCATCCAGAGGCGGTGAGCTCGATGACATGCGGAGAAAAATTATGGCCATTCCGCACACCTTTTCGCCATTCGGAGACAATCGTGTCCGATGGCACGTAGAGACAAATTATGGTCATTCTGCGCCTTTTGTCATCCAGAGGCGGTGAGCCCGATGACATGCGGAGACAAATTATGGTCATTCCGCACACCTTTTCGCCATTCAGACACAATTGTGTCTGATGGGATGCAGAGACAAATTATGGTCATTCTGCGCCCTTTTGTCATCCAGAGGCGGTGAGCTCGATGACATGCGGAGAAACATTATGGTCATTCCGCACACCTTTTCACCATTCGGAGACAATCGTGTCCGATGGCACGCAGAGACAAATTATGGTCATTCTGCGCCCTTTTTTCATCCAGAGGCGGTGAGCCCGATGACATGCGGAGACAAATTATGGTCATTCCGCACACCTTTTCGCCATTCAGAGACAATCGTGTCCGATGACATGCGGAGACAAATTATGGTCATTCCGCACCTTTCGCCATTTGGGGACTATCGTGTCTGATGGCACACAGAGACAAATTGTGGTTATTCTGCGCCTTTCGTCAATCGAGAGGAACAAATTCGGCAGTATCAGGATGATGTTGGTCGTTCGGTGCTAATCATTTTCAAGATTTTTGCAGGTACCGCTGGCGAGGAGATTGACCGGCCGAATGGTGTTCCGCTCGAACGAAATTAGTGTCTTATCTTTACTTCCCTTTTATCTCCAATAAAAGACAAGTAAAGAGGGGCAATTGTCATACCCTAATTTCGTCCGGGGATCATCTATTTGTTGGGGTGCAACCTTTGCTTGACAACTTCGAGGTACTTGACACCCATCGTTAGGCAATCTGTGAAGTTTCGCGACATGTCGGGAGTTGAAAGGACGTGTTAAGGCGCAATCCGTAAACTTCCGTAACATTCTGGAAGCCAAAGAAGGGATGATTGCGTAATCCGTAAGGTTTCGTGACATTACAGAAAGAAAGCAAGTATTGTTACGTAATTCGTAAAGTTCCGTAACGTTACGGAAAAAGAATCAGCAAAAAGGGGGGGGCAGGGGGTGTATTTAGTAAATAGGGGGGTACAAATAGCAATCAGGCCCACTTGGGCCTTCCAGGATCTTCCAACAGAAGGCGATGCCTTCTGGTGGAAGCAATCCAACTCGCCTGGGCAAGCTAGGCGGCAACCACCACCCTCTTTTCCCTATAAATAGGGGGAGGAGGGCAGAACAAAAATGTTCAACCCTCCTGGTATCTGAGAATCACTTAAAATTAGTGAAAAAAATTGTTTCCGTGAAGAAAATCCAAGCTGAGGCACTTCCATAACGCTTCCGAGACGTTTCCGTAGGCAATTTCGCGAAGGTTTTCCACTATTTTTCATCATTCTTCGTTCGTTCTTCATCGTTCTTCGGTCTTCAACCGGTAAGTTCCCGAAATCGAACTTTTCAATTCATTCTATGTACCCTTAGAGGTCCCCATTTGTTTCACATGCTTTTACTTTTATTTCATTTACTTTCCGTACCCCCTTTTGACGTGCTTTAGTCATTTATTTAAGTCGTTTTCTCGCCTAATCAAAAATAAAATAAATTTCCACCGTTCATTTGAATTGTAACTTCTTTTAATTTCTGTTAAAATGAAATCCAACCGTTCTGTCATGCCGTAACCACGTTTAAAACCAAAAAGAGGCATAATAATAATATAATAATCAAAAAAATATCTTTTAATAAAATAATAATAAAAAAATCAATCGGACATTTTTCTTTGAGATTTTTCTTTCTTAATCGAATTGACTAATAACCAAAGTGAAACTAAGGCTAAAATCAATTCATAAATCAAACTTTTGTCATCACCTAAAAAGCCATTTTTAAGGTCCAATGCCTTGAAATGGTCTTTTCCGCTTTTATTGGTTAAACGTGGATTTCTAAAGCCTAAAATCAACACGTAGCTTTGTCACCTCTTTCAAAAAAGCAAGAGATCATTAATGGTCCAATACCTTAATGTTTTCTCTCCTTTCAAAAGAATCGAAAGATTGTTTAATGGTCCAAACGCCTTAAATGACCTTTCATTCAATCAAAATATATCTTGCAAAAAAGGATAAAAATAATTTAACCAACGTTTAGTTCTCAAAGAACTACGTAGGTCTTATTTCCTTACCACAATTGAGGAATACGTAGGAGCAAGGGAAACACCCTTGTCGACCACAAAAAGATAAAATATATAAAAGGCACAAAAAGACATAAAGGCGTAAAAAGAGAGCATAAAAGAAATTGAAGTCATGTTTGCACACTTGATTAAAAGGCTGTCATCCCTTGTGATGGACACGTGGGGTGCTAATACCTTCCCCGTGCATAAATACAACTCCCAAACCTTTCACTTAAAGTTCGTAGACCACGTCTTTTTTCCAATTTTTCCGACGTTTTCCTCAAATAAACGTTGGTGGCGACTTCGCGCATTTTTCTTTCTTGGAAGACGCACCTGTGAGTCTCGCGTCGCCCTCCCTCCGAAGGGTAGGTTGCGACACATTTTAAAAACTAACTATGAAATGTCTAATAAAAAATTTATTTGCCCAAAATGGTAACATAATTTGCATTTTAAGCCACATTAAAAGCATTTTTTAAACCATGTTTACGTAATCTATAATTCTACACCAAACTAAAATATTTTATTACCATTCATCAACCGTTTAACCATATATAAAGTACTTCAGTTCAATTCAATATATATATATATATATATATATATATATATATATATATATATCATGTTTACTCAGTTTATATCCACTGTATATTAGTATTCTATATTTTTATATTAAATTATAAAAAGCATGTTGGTAAAACCTACTTAATCCATGTGTTAAATAGACTGGGCTAAAAAGCAAACAATTTAAATGAGCTCTAAAAAACAAGACCCATATACCGTGTAGGTTGTGGGCTACCCGCGAGCCCAATCTCATTTGCACAGTTCTACTTGTACCTAATCACATCAGTGCTTGACATTCTAGGATTCTTCTTGAAAATTCATTTGCACCCAACAACAATTATGCCTTCAGTTAACTCAACCAAATCCCAACTCTAATTTTTTTAAGGATTCCATCTCTTCATTTATGGGCACAATCCATTAGTTATATTCGGCGCAATTAATTGCTTCATGATAAGTTGTTGGTTCCAATGAATCAACTTCTTCTACTACCTACAAAGCATAAGCCACCATATCCTTAAATCCATATCTTACATGTGTTTTGCTTTCCCTTTTAGACTTTTTGGTTGCAATAACTTTAGGTTGCCTTAGAAGGTTTTGACTTGACTAGTCATACCCATCCAAATATTCTAAGGGTTACTATTATGATTGCATCAGAATGTTCTTATCAGTCTCATCATAAACTTCTATATGTTATTGCTCATTTTGATATCTGATTGTGGAGCCTTCAAATTTCACCTGCTTCATGACATCTTTTGTCTTGTTTGAATCTTCTTTAACTTAGAATTTAGTATAGAGATTCCATCAAAAGTAACATCTCTACCCTGCATTACTTTTCTTTCTGAAGAATACCAAATTTGGAATCCTTTAACTCCATTTTCATAGATCACAAAAACACCAGTTTTAGCTCTAGGCTCTAGCTTGCCTTTATTTACATGTAGTAGGTCAGACACCCAAACACTTTCAAAATTGAGTATAGTTAGTAGGTTTATTAGACCATATGCCAATAGGGGTCTTAAAATCCATGGCAATGGGCATAGAACAATTCACCAAATAACTTGTTGTATTGGTTGCTTTAGCCCAAAAACATATATTCAATCCTAAATTGGACAAGATGCATTTGGCCCTTTCTAGTAAAGTTCTCTTCATTCTTTCAGCTAATTTGTTTTGCTTAGGAGTGTTACGAATAATGTACTGTCTAGCGATGCCTTCCTCCTTACAAAATTCATTGAATTCTCTTGAAAAAAATTCCAAGCCATTGTCTATTCTAAGGCACTTGACTTTCTTACTAGTTTGATTCTCCATGTAGAATATTCCAATTCTTAAAGAATTTAAAAGATTTTGATTTTTGTTTCATCATGAATACCGATGTCATCCTTGAGTAATAATCTATTATTGAGACAAAATACCTAGCTCCACCTAGGGATGGAACCCTTGAAGGTCTCCAAAAAATGTGGCCTTTGTGGTGTGCATTTTTTTTGGGAATTTCATCCTATGTTGCTTCCAATAGAGACGCAATGCTCATAAAACTAAAAAGATTCCTTCTTATGGCTTCCAAGTAACCCTTCTTGCTTAAAATCTCCAATCATTTGTCACTCATGTGGTCAATTCGCATGTGCCACAAAGAATTTTTATTAGAAGAATGATTTTCAGCTTGTGAAAGAGTTGAAATTGAACCTGTCATAGTGGAGCCTTGAAGGATATACAAATTTTCTTGTTTGGTTCCTTGCATTACAACAAACTTCCATTTGCCTTTGATTTGTATCAGTCCACCTTTTTGAATCAAGGGCACCCACACAAATAAGATTTTTGTTAAGCTTTGGAGCATGGCGAAAGTTGGTCAAGGTTCTAACAATTCCATCATGCATTATGATTTGTATAGAGCCAATCCCAATAGTCTTACAAGAGGGATTGCTTCCCATCATAACATTACCTACGGATTTCTTATCATAGGTCACCAACCAGCTCCTATGTGGACACATATGATACGAACAATATAATTCAAGAACCCAAATTCAAAATGACGTCGTTATTGATCAACAACAGAGAACACCAAATCAGTTTTTGATGAGGAATCATTCTGAACAGTGGTTGCAATAGATTTTTTTTCCCTTCTTTTCTTTGGACAATATTTTTTCTAGTAACCTGGTTCCTTGCTATAATTACAAATATCCTTTGGTTTAACTTTTCCCTTTTTTATTTCCTTTTCCCTTCTTCTCATTTTCTCCTTTTTCAGAATTTGACATCGTTAACCCAGAAGCAACACTTTCATCACCATTTCCGGATGCTTTATGTTGAAGTTATCTTGAATAGAGACTCAACTTGACTTCTACAAGCATGATACAACCCTTTCCAACACTTAGAGAACTCACAAAATTTTCATATTGTTAGTGCTTAGCTTTACTTAGTTTTAAAAGATTGGCTAAAATTTTGTTAAAACATAAGCACTTAGACAATGAAGGAAAGCTGGAGTTGCTGCACATGATGTCTAACATTATGTCAAGGAATCAGATTGGGCTGCACAATGCACAAGGCAAGATAAAATGTCAAATGAAGAATTGAAGCTGCAGGATCCACGATGTCGGATACAATGTCCAGGACATCCTGCCCGAAAATACTGGACACATAAATCTGTTATATCTTTAACAGATTAATGTGCAGTCAGCAACAGATTAGGAGCTCTATCTTTAGGAACGAATTAAAAGATAATTAAAGATTGAATTACAAACTTGAATAGTTTCGTTCAGGGATTAGAGATTGAAGATAAAAACTAAAAGATAAAACTTTATCTTTTAGATCTTTAAGTGCAGATTTTTCAGGAGAATGATAGAGCTTATCCAGCGCAAGTTGTTGCAGCCCAGATACGTACACTGCTATATAAACATGAAGGCTGCACGGGTTTTTAATCAAGTCAGAGATTGAAGAGTTATTTTGTGAGTTTTGTGACTTGAGTGTTTTGTGAGCCACCTTGATGTTACCCTAACATCAAGTGTTGGACCTGAGTGTGTAGAGTTGATCTCTATTGTTCAGAGAGCAATCTCTGGTGTGTCTTTGATTTGTTTGTAAACACGGGTGAGTGATTGAGAGGGAGTGAGAGGGGTTCTCATATCTAAGAGTGGCTCTTAGGTAGAAGTTGCATGGGTAGTGGTTAGGTGAGAAGGTTGTATACAGTGGCTGTTAGATCTTCGAACTAATACTATTTTAGTGGATTTCCTCCCTGGCTTGGTAGCCCCCAGATGTAGGTGACGTTGCACCGAACTGGGTTAACACTTCTCTTGTGTTATTTACTTGTTTAATCTGTTCATACTGTCATATACAATCTGCATGTTCTGAAGCGCGATGTCGTGACATCCTGTACGACATCTGTCCTCAGTATCAGAATTTCAATTGGTATCAGAGCAGGCACTCTAAATCACTGAGTGAGATCTAGGGAGATAAATTCTGATGAACATGGAGAAAGAAGGAGGACCAGTGAACAGACCACCAATTCTGGATGGAACCAACTATGAATACTGGAAAGCAAGGATGGTGGCCTTCCTCAAATCACTGGATAGCAGAACCTGGAAAGCTGTCATCAAAGGATGGGAACATCCCAAGATGCTGGACACAGAAGGAAAGCCCACTGATGAATTGAAGCTAGAAGAAGACTGGACAAAAGAAGAAGACGAATTGGCACTTGGAAACTCCAAAGCCTTGAATGCCCTATTCAATGGAGTTGACAAGAATATCTTCAGATTGATCAACACATGCACAGTTGCCAAGGATGCATGGGAGATTCTGAAAACCACTCATGAAGGAACCTCCAAAGTGAAGATGTCCAGATTGCAACTATTGGCTACAAAATTCGAAAATCTGAAGATGAAGGAGGAAGAATGCATTCATGACTTCCACATGAACATTCTTGAAATTGCCAATGCTTGCACTGCCTTGGGAGAAAGGATGACAGATGAAAAGCTGGTGAGAAAGATCCTCAGATATTTGCCTAAGAGATTTGACATGAAAGTCACTGCAATAGAGGAGGCCCAAGACATTTGCAACATGAGAGTAGATGAACTCATTGGTTCCCTTCAAACCTTTGAGCTAGGACTCTCGGATAGGACTGAAAAGAAGAGCAAAAACCTGGCGTTCGTGTCCAATGATGAAGGAGAAGAAGATGAGTATGACCTGGATACTGATGAAGGTCTGACTAACGCAGTTGTGCTCCTTGGAAAACAGTTCAACAAAGTGCTGAAAAGAATGGACAGGAGGCAGAAACCACATGTCCGGAACATCCCTTTCGACATCAGGAAAGGTAGTGAATACCAGAAGAAGTCAGATGAAAAGCCCAGTCACAGCAAAGGAATTCAATGCCATGGGTGTGAAGGCTATGGACACATCAAAGCTGAATGTCCCACCCATCTCAAGAAGCAGAGGAAAGGACTTTCTGTATGTTGGTCTGATGATACAGAGAGTGAACAAGAAAGTGATTCTGACAGAGATGTGAATGCACTCACTGGGAGATTTGAATCTGATGAAGATTCAAGTGATATTGATATTGAAATCACTTTTGATGAGCTTGCTATATCCTATAGAGAACTATGCATCAAAAGTGAGAAGATTCTTCAGCAAGAAGCTCAACTGAAGAAGATCATTGCAAATCTGGAGGCTGAGAAGGAGGCACATGAAGAGGAGATCTCTGAGCTTAAAGGAGAAATTGGTTTTCTGAACTCTAAACTGGAAAACATGACAAAATCAATAAAGATGCTGAATAAAGGCTCAGATATGCTTGATGAGGTGCTACAACTTGGGAAGAATGTTGGAAACCAGAGAGGACTTGGATTTAATCATAAATCTGCTGGCAGAACAACCATGACAGAATTTGTTCCTGCCAAAAACAGCACTGGAGCCACGATGTCACAACATCGGTCTCGACATCATGGAACGCAGCAGAAAAAGAGCAAAAGAAAGAAGTGGAGGTGTCACTACTGTGGCAAGTATGGTCACATAAAGCCCTTTTGCTATCATCTACATGGCCATCCACATCATGGAACTCAAAGTAGCAGCAGCGGAAGGAAGATGATGTGGGTTCCAAAACACAAGATTGTTAGTCTTGTTGTTCATACTTCACTTAGAGCATCAGCTAAGGAAGATTGGTACCTAGATAGCGGCTGTTCCAGACACATGACAGGAGTTAAAGAATTCCTGGTGAACATTGAACCTTGCTCCACTAGCTATGTGACATTTGGAGATGGCTCTAAAGGAAAGATCACTGGAATGGGAAAGCTAGTCCATGATGGACTTTCTAGTCTGAACAAAGTACTGCTGGTGAAGGGACTGACTGCAAACTTGATCAGCATCAGTCAGTTGTGTGATGAAGGATTCAATGTAAACTTCACAAAGTCAGAATGCTTGGTGACAAATGAGAAGAGTGAAGTTCTAATGAAGGGCAGCAGATCAAAGGACAACTGTTACCTATGGACACCTCAAGAAACCAGTTACTCCTCCACATGTCTATCCTCCAAAGAAGATGAAGTCAAAATATGGCATCAAAGATTTGGACATCTGCACTTAAGAGGCATGAAGAAAATCATTGACAAAGGTGCTGTTAGAGGCATTCCCAATCTGAAAATAGAAGAAGGCAGAATCTGTGGTGAATGTCAGATTGGAAAGCAAGTCAAGATGTCCCACCAGAAGCTTCAACATCAGACCACTTCCAGGGTGCTGGAACTACTTCACATGGACTTGATGGGGCCTATGCAAGTTGAAAGCCTTGGAGGAAAGAGGTATGCCTATGTTGTTGTGGATGATTTCTCCAGATTTACCTGGGTCAACTTTATCAGAGAGAAATCAGACACCTTTGAAGTATTCAAAGAGTTGAGTCTAAGACTTCAAAGAGAAAAAGACTGTGTCATCAAGAGAATTAGGAGTGACCATGGCAGAGAGTTTGAAAACAGCAAGTTTACTGAATTCTGCACATCTGAAGGCATCACTCATGAGTTCTCTGCAGCCATCACACCACAACAAAATGGCATAGTTGAAAGGAAAAACAGGACTTTGCAAGAAGCTGCTAGGGTCATGCTTCATGCCAAAGAACTTCCCTATAATCTCTGGGCTGAAGCCATGAACACAGCATGCTATATCCACAACAGAGTCACACTTAGAAGAGGGACTCCAACCACACTGTATGAAATCTGGAAAGGGAGGAAGCCAACTGTCAAGCACTTCCACATCTTTGGAAGTCCATGTTACATTTTGGCAGATAGAGAGCAAAGGAGAAAGATGGATCCCAAGAGTGATGCAGGAATATTCTTGGGATACTCTACAAACAGCAGAGCATATAGAGTATTCAATTCCAGAACCAGAACTGTGATGGAATCCATCAATGTGGTTGTTGATGATCTAACTCCAGCAAGAAAGAAGGATGTCGAAGACGATGTCAGAACATCGGGAGACAATGTAGCAGATACAACTAAAAGTGCAGAAAATGCAGAAAATGCAGAAAACTCTGATTCTGCTACAGATGAACCAAACATCAATCAACCTGACAAGAGTCCCTCCATTAGAATCCAGAAGATGCACCCCAAGGAGCTGATTATAGGAGATCCAAACAGAGGAGTCACTACAAGATCAAGGGAGATTGAGATTGTCTCCAATTCATGCTTTGTCTCCAAAACTGAGCCAAAGAATGTGAAAGAGGCACTGACTGATGAGTTCTGGATCAATGCTATGCAAGAAGAATTGGAGCAATTCAAAAGGAATGAAGTTTGGGAGCTAGTTCCTAGACCCGAGGGAACTAATGTGATTGGCACCAAGTGGATCTTCAAGAACAAAACCAATGAAGAAGGTGTTATAACCAGAAACAAGGCCAGACTTGTTGCTCAAGGCTACACTCATAGTGAAGGTGTAGACTTTGATGAAACTTTCGCCCCTGTTGCTAGACTTGAGTCCATCAGATTGTTACCTGGTGTAGCTTGCATCCTCAAATTCAAGCTGTACCAGATGGATGTGAAGAGCGCGTTTCTGAATGGATACCTGAATGAAGAAGTCTATGTGGAGCAGCCAAAGGGATTTGTAGATCCAACTCATCCAGATCATGTATACAGGCTCAAGAAGGCTCTCTATGGATTGAAGCAAGCTCCAAGAGCTTGGTATGAAAGGCTAACAGAGTTCCTTACTCAGCAAGGGTATAGGAAGGGAGGAATTGACAAGACTCTCTTTGTCAAACAAGATGCTGAAAACTTGATGATAGCACAGATATATGTTGATGACATTGTGTTTGGAGGGATGTCGAATGAGATGCTTCGACATTTTGTCCAACAGATGCAATCTGAATTTGAGATGAGTCTTGTTGGAGAGCTGACTTATTTTCTGGGACTCCAAGTGAAGCAGATGGAAGACTCCATATTCCTCTCACAAAGCAAGTATGCAAAGAACATTGTCAAGAAGTTTGGGATGGAAAATGCCAGCCATAAAAGAACACCTGCACCTACTCACTTGAAGCTGTCAAAGGATGAAGCTGGCACCAGTGTTGATCAAAGTCTGTACAGAAGCATGATTGGGAGCTTACTATATTTAACAGCAAGCAGACCTGACATCACCTTTGCAGTAGGTGTTTGTGCAAGATATCAAGTCAATCCCAAGATAAGTCACTTGAATCAAGTAAAGAGAATTCTGAAATATGTAAATGGCACCAGTGACTATGGGATTATGTACTGTCATTGTTCAGATTCAATGCTGGTTGGATATTGTGATGCTGATTGGGCTGGAAGTGCAGATGACAGAAAAAGCACTTCTGGTGGATGTTTCTATTTGGGAAACAATCTTATTTCATGGTTCAGCAAGAAGCAGAACTGTGTGTCCCTATCTACTGCAGAAGCAGAGTATATTGCAGCAGGAAGCAGCTGTTCACAACTAGTTTGGATGAAGCAGATGCTGAAGGAGTACAATGTCGAACAAGATGTCATGACATTGTACTGTGACAACATGAGTGCTATTAATATTTCTAAAAATCCTGTTCAACACAGCAGAACCAAGCACATTGACATTAGACATCACTATATTAGAGATCTTGTTGATGATAAAGTTATCACACTGGAGCATGTTGCCACTGAGGAACAAGTAGCAGATATTTTCACAAAGGCATTGGATGCAAATCAGTTTGAAAAACTGAGGGGCAAGCTGGGCATTTGTCTGCTAGAGGAGTTATAGCAGTTACTTCTATCTGAACGTGCTCAAACTTCTCACTCAACATTAATAGCACGTTCACTACTGGGCCAAAACAAATTCAACCTCCGTTTCACACGTTCTCCTACATTCCTCATTCAAACTTACATTTTCGTGGCAATCTCGTTTTCATCAGCATTCCCCAACACTTCTCAGATATTCACGAAACCACTCCCAAAGCTATGCTTCTCCATGGCTACCTCACCAAAAGAAACCTCATCCCCTGTTTCACCCTCTGTACCATCATCTCCATCATCCTCCAAAACTCCATCAAACCAGGAACAACCTGCACTCAATATCCAATCCATACAAATGATTCCTGGTCCAGGCCCTGTTCCTGAGAAACTGGTCCCTAAAAGACAACAGGAAGTGAAGATTTCTGAAAACCCTAGCTTTGCAACAAGCCCTAGGGAAGAAGACACTGAGATGGATAAGAAGATCCGCAGTTTTGTGAATAGCATTTTGAAAAATGCTTTTGTCCCTGATGCTGATAAAGATGTCCCAACATCTTCCACCCCAAATGCTGAAGTCCTCTCTTCATCCAGTGATGAGAAATCAACAGAGGAAGAGGATCAAGCCACAGAGGAGACCCCTGCACCAAGGGCACCAGAACCTGCTCCAGGTGACTTCATTGACCTAGAAGAAGTAGAATCTGATGAGGAACCCATTGCCAAAAAGTTGGCACCTGGCATTGCAGAAAGATTACAAAGCAGAAAGGGAAAAACCCCCATTACTAGGTCTGGACGAATCAAAACTACTGCACAGAAGAAGAGCACACCAATCACTCCTACCACATCCAGATGGAGCAAAGTTGCAATCCCTTCCAAGAAGAGGAAAGAAATTTCCTCATCTGATTCTGATGATGATGTCGAACTAGATGTTCCCGACATCAAGAGAGCCAAGAAATCAGGGAAAAAGGTGCCTGGAAATGTCCCTGATGCCCCATTGGACAACATTTCATTCCACTCCATTGGCAATGTTGAAAGGTGGAAATTTGTATATCAACGCAGACTTGCTTTAGAAAGAGAACTGGGAAGAGATGCCTTGGATTGCAAGGAGATCATGGACCTCATCAAGGCTGCTGGACTGCTGAAAACTGTCACCAAGTTGGGAGATTGTTATGAAAGTCTAGTCAGGGAATTCATTGTCAACATTCCCTCTGACATAACAAACAGAAAGAGTGATGAGTATCAGAAAGTGTTTGTCAGAGGAAAATGTATTAGATTCTCCCCTGCTGTAATCAACAAGTACCTGGGCAGACCAACTGAAGGAGTGGTGGATATTGCTGTTTCTGAGCATCAAATTGCCAAGGAAATCACTGCCAAGCAAGTCCAGCATTGGCCAAAGAAAGGGAAGCTTTCTGTAGGGAAGCTAAGTGTGAAGTATGCAATCCTGCATAGGATTGGCACTGCCAACTGGGTACCCACCAATCATACTTCCACTGTTGCCACAGGTTTGGGTAAATTTCTGTATGCTGTTGGAACCAAGTTCAAATTTAATTTTGGAAACTATATTTTTGATCAAACTATTAAGCATTCAGAATCTTTTGCTGTCAAATTACCCATTGCCTTCCCAACTGTATTGTGTGGCATTATGTTGAGTCAACATCCCAATATTTTAAACAACATTGACTCTGTGAAGAAGAGAGAATCTCCTCTATCCCTGCATTACAAACTGTTTGAGGGGACACATGTCCCAGACATTGTCTCGACATCAGGGAAAGCTGCTGCTTCAGGTGCTGTGTCCAAGGATGATTTGATTGCTGAACTCAAGGACACATGCAAGGTGCTGGAGGCAACCATCAAAGCCAACACAGAGAAGAAAATGGAGCTGGAACGCCTGATCAAAAGACTCTCAGACAATGGCGTTGATGATGGAGAAGCAGCTGAGGAAGAAGAAGATGCAGCAGAGGATACAGAATCAGATGATGATGATTCTGATGCCACCCCATGACCATCAGACCTTTATTTTTTTACTCTTACTAGCTATTGGGGCATGTCCCTTTGAACAATTGATTGTTATTGGTCTGTAATATTTGCACATTAATTTCATGCATTCTACTTTTGCCAAATTCTGTCTAAAAAGGGGGAGTAGTAGGATATTATGCATGATTTATGATTTTGAGGGGGAGTAGTATTTATATGATTTTGAGGGGGAGTAGTATTTATACTGCTGCTGCTGATGATGATTGATGTAAGCTACTGAAACTAGTAGCTGATAGAAGATGCTGCAGTGAACTGCTGCCTAGCAGAATATTCACTTCACAGCAGTAAGAGCATGGAGACAGGGGGAGCAGAAAGCTGATGTCACGTGAGATGTCTTGACATCCTGGAAAAGACTTGTAGATTTGCAACTTGCAGAATTTTGCTGTCACCACTACAGATACTGCTGTGCTTGATTACTCTGATAATGAAAGTTGCTGATCCCACTTGCATGACTGCTCGTACCTGCTCAGGAAGTGTCTAAGTATGTTTTAGACAAAATTTGCCAAAGGGGGAGATTGTTAGTGCTTAGCTTTACTTAGTTTTAAAAGATTGGCTAAAATTTTGTTAAAACATAAGCACTTAGACAATGAAGGAAAGCTGGAGTTGCTGCACATGATGTCTAACATTATGTCAAGGAATCAGATTGGGCTGCACAATGCACAAGGCAAGATAAAATGTCAAATGAAGAATTGAAGCTGCAGGATCCACGATGTCGGATACAATGTCCAGGACATCCTGCCCGAAAATACTGGACACATAAATCTGTTATATCTTTAACAGATTAATGTGCAGTCAGCAACAGATTAGGAGCTCTATCTTTAGGAACGAATTAAAAGATAATTAAAGATTGAATTACAAACTTGAATAGTTTCGTTCAGGGATTAGAGATTGAAGATAAAAACTAAAAGATAAAACTTTATCTTTTAGATCTTTAAGTGCAGATTTTTCAGGAGAATGATAGAGCTTATCCAGCGCAAGTTGTTGCAGCCCAGATACGTACACTGCTATATAAACATGAAGGCTGCACGGGTTTTTAATCAAGTCAGAGATTGAAGAGTTATTTTGTGAGTTTTGTGACTTGAGTGTTTTGTGAGCCACCTTGATGTTACCCTAACATCAAGTGTTGGACCTGAGTGTGTAGAGTTGATCTCTATTGTTCAGAGAGCAATCTCTGGTGTGTCTTTGATTTGTTTGTAAACACGGGTGAGTGATTGAGAGGGAGTGAGAGGGGTTCTCATATCTAAGAGTGGCTCTTAGGTAGAAGTTGCATGGGTAGTGGTTAGGTGAGAAGGTTGTATACAGTGGCTGTTAGATCTTCGAACTAATACTATTTTAGTGGATTTCCTCCCTGGCTTGGTAGCCCCCAGATGTAGGTGACGTTGCACCGAACTGGGTTAACACTTCTCTTGTGTTATTTACTTGTTTAATCTGTTCATACTGTCATATACAATTTGCATGTTCTGAAGCGCGATGTCGTGACATCCTGTACGACATCTGTCCTCAGTATCAGAATTTCACATATGAAGGAGGGAGAGAGGCTAATAGAATCATTGCAACATCTTCATCTTCTATTTTGACATCAATGTCGTGAAGCTCTAACAAGACATAATTTAATTCATCCAAATGTTCTTTCATGGACGTACCTTCCTTCATGCAAAGGCCAAAGAAACATCGTTTCAACAACAACTTGTTGCAGATTGATTTTGTCATGAAGAGTTTCTTCAGCTTAAGCCATAACCCAAATGCAGTTTGTTCTTCAGAAACTTCATAAAAACTTCATCAATCAAAGACAAGAGGATTAATGAATGGGCTTTATCTTCTTGTTGTTCAAGAATAGTTTTATCAATCTTTTAAGATTGGTCAAAAAGTGGTTCCCACGCTCCTTATTCTACTACAAGGCACACATCTTGATACAATTTTGCAAGTTATGCTCAACATGGGGTTTCTCACACCCAACACGAGACAACTTGTTAGAATGTTAGTTCAAAGGACTTTAGGTTGAGAGTGAGACTGCTGAGGTTGGGCATGAGACTTCAAGCCTAGCATGTGATTCCACACTTAATTAATACAAAACCTTAAATTTTTCCTTATCCAATGTTATGTGTGTGTTCTTATTTTTATATTTAAATTATTTAGATTATTAAAAAATGTTTTTAAAATTATGTAAACAATTTTTTTCTCAATATTACAAAATTTTAAACTTTCTCTTATCTTATACTATTTACATGATTTTTTTGGTTTAATTATTCATTTAGTCCCTATAGTTTTCAAACTTATTCATTTTAGTCCCTATAGTTAATAAATGAATTTTTTAGTCCCTATGAATAGATTATGCTTCTCTCCCCTAAGAGATGACCTCAACTTCCTCTCTTATGCTAAAAATTACACTTGTTGCCCCCTTGGCAAATTCGAGTACATGACATTTTTTTTAAAAGTTAAAGTTCCATTAACATTCATTACAAAAAATATACATGACTAAAATATCATTTACACCACTAGTTCTCAAATATGCATATCATTTACAAAAATAATATATATATATATATATATATATATATATATATATATATTATTTTTTAATATGCTAAAAAAACTAGTTTATCAAATTTATTTTAAATAAATTCTTATGAATTATGATAAATTGAATTATATATTAATTTTATTTATAATTATTATTTTTGCAAAACATCTTTTAAAATAATCAAATTAAAAATAACACGTGCATGTGTGTGAGTGTATGCATGTATATTAAGATTAACCACAACTATTAAAGTAGTATTTAATTGATGTTATCACTATATATAGTATTTATATCGATATTTAAATTAAATAATAACTTTTTAGAAGGCAAAATGAGCTACACGACCCAATACCGGCTAGTCCGATTTATGTTGCAGCTTATAATTGGTTGGGCAAAAAGTCCTAGATTTAATTCGAGCCTGAAAAATGAAGCCCCTGGAAAAAGCCATGCGGGCTCTTGCAGGCTTAGCCCACATTGGACTATGATCGGATCAGGCTATAAAGGTCTACATTTAATTTGAGCTCAAAATTTTAATCCTAAGTCCTGCATCGGGTGTTCGGGTTGGCCTAGCTAGCCCAGCTCATTTTTTCCACCTCCACTAACTTTCCTACATAATGTTAATTTGTAATTTTTGTCTCTTCACTTTACTCAATCCGTAATTGTGATCCATCTATTTTAAATATGAAACATTTGATTTTCTTATTTTAAAAAATTTATAGTTTTAATCTCTCTATTTTAAAATACAAATATTTGATTTCCTTATTTTAGAAAATTCACAATTTTGGTTTAACCTTTAATTTTACCTGTTTTAAATTTCTTTTATTTCTTACTTTATAATTAATTAAATCATTTCTTGATGGTACCTTCAATGAATATATTAGGTTTAAGGTTTAATTGGACCAAAATAAAAGAATTTAAACGTACACAAAATTAAGAATTTGATCAAAATTGTGAATTTTTTGAAATTAAATGACTAAATGTATTTTTTTTAAAGAAAGAGATTAAAATCACACATCTTTAAAAATACTAGGACCAAATAACTTAATTTTAGAATGAAGGGACCAAAGTTACAAATTAAACAAAATACAGGGATTAGAATTACATTTAAGCCTATTAATTATTATATTTATTACATATATTAATATATAGTTAATTTTAGTATTTTTTTAATATTATATTGATTGAATGTAAGATATTTATTAATTTTACTAAATGAAATGTTAATATATGTATAATAAACATTAAAATGTTATTGGTATTATTAAATAAATAAATATGTGCTGCGTATATATTTAGTAAAACATTATATATTAATGGTACTAGTTAAAGGAGGAGATTGTGTATTTTAATACAAGAAAGGAGGGAATACTTGCATTTTGAGGGATAGTAGTATATATAAAAGATATTTTGGTAATATCTTTTTATTTGTAATGGAAGCTAACGAAAGTTTAATGATTTTTTTTTTTTTATAAAAAGAGTAAACTATTATGTATTCAAATACTGTAGGAATTAGTTACTGGTTTGTGTGTATAAAAAATATATGTTAGAAGATATTAACCTTTTAAATAAATTTGAATACTTTACAAAATTAATTTTTGACTTTGGACTGAAAGATACTTTAGTTCACACACAAAAAAATACATGTCCGGGGAATAAGTGGTTGTAATTTTTAACATAAGAAGAGGGGAGAAGGCAGTTTTTGCATATGTAAGGGGAGCAGAGAAGTTATTTACTCTAAATTTTTATAAGCAAATAATTAATAAATTATAAAAAAAAATAGAATCTTACTCTTTATACAAACCATTTATGGAAGAAGTAGCTTTAAAGTTAATTTAATAAAAAAAATTCAATTGAGTTTATTAACACTTGTCTCAGCTGATACTTTTCAAAAACTAAAAAAAACCCAATTATCTATTAAATATGTAAGCTTTATAAGTTTTACATGAGGTTAATTTAAGAAATAATAAATATATATTGTTAAATAAATTAACTGTAATGTGAATATAGTTAAGACATAATAAATATATATTGTTTCCTTATAAGAAAAAAGTTATAGTTTAAAATAAGTTCTAAGAAGCGGAGGTAGTAATAAATACATTTTTAAAAAAAGATGAAGAATTTTAAGTGTGATTAAGTTTTACATTAAGAATTAATTTTATAATTGATCTAAAAAATTAAAACTTGTAAGAATACTTGAAGTTTAACTGGGAATAAAAAATCTTAATTATCCTAATTAAAAAAAAGTGTGTTGTGAATATATTTTGTGTTAATTAAAAACAATTTAATTTCTTTACAAAAATATTTGAAATGAAATGAAATAGTGCAATTAATATTATCCATGTTTGATTTAAATAAAATATTTAAATTTTTTAAGAAAACAATAAAAAAATTAAATAAAAATTTAATTATTTACTATATTCTATATATATATATATATATATATATATATATATATATATAAGTTATTAGTTACAAGTCTTCTAAATTTCAACGCAGAACAAAGAAGAATGAACAGATATCTGCAACAACAGAATCAAATGTGGACTCGGTTGCAGACTCAGTACTTCTCATCCAGCGAGTGGACTCGGTCCCAGAACAAGGTGTTCCCCATGTTCCCGGAGGAGGAAGGGGAGGGTCAGTGGGAGAAAGTTGCTGAGGAGATCATGAAACGCTATCATCAAGCATTGTTTCGTGATACGATCCATACTGAGTCGACTCGGGTTGAGTTGCCAGCTGACTCGGATGACTCGCCGGTGGATGATGCTAGGTCGCCAAAGTCTATTAGGAGAAGAAAAGGGAAATCCTGGAAGCCCTGGACTGAACAAGAACACAGGTATATAATATGTTTTAAAAAAATTACAGTGTAAAAAAAAATCTTGTACAGTTTCATAACATATTTTATTTAGGTTTAATTTTATTTGGCCATCTCAGAAATTTTTTGGATTTTGTATTTGATCCTTAATATTTTTTTTTGAATTTGTGTCTGTAAAAATATTTTATTTTGCATTTTATACTTGTCATAATGTTGGCTCTTTTAAGTGATTCATGGAATATTTTTAGATTTTTCGTTTGATCTCTGAATTATTTTTATTCACAATTGTTGATATTTTTAGCATCGGATGGTGATGTTTCAAATTAACAAAGTCAATGTAATTGTAAGAACGAAACACAAAATAGTTTTTTTTTGTTCACAGACTAAAAGTCAAGTAAAATTTATTTGTAATTAAAATATATACTAAAATATTTTTAATTTATCTAGTTATCATTCACTAATTTGATCGAGATTTTTTAATATATTTTTAAATTTAAAATAATAAATAAAAATAGAAATTGAGACAAATTATATATGTATATATTATTTTAATTTTTTATTTTAAAATATTTTTGAAGTAATAATTTTTTATTTTCTCTATATAAGTATTAAATTTTGTAATAGTTATAAATTTAATTTAATATTAGAGTTTTAATATATGTATATTTATTATTTATAAAATTTATTCATGTAATATATATATATATATATATATATATATATGCATTATTACATTTAAAAAATTCAACAAAGATAATATTTAATAATATCATTAAATAAATTATATAGATTATATTTGATAAATATAATAATTAGTATTATAATTAAAAATCAGTTTATTTATATGTTTACAAGAACATATATAACACAATAAAATGCTACCTGAATAATCGAGTGTGTGTGTGTTTGTGTAACATAAAAATTAAAAATAGAGTAAAGTGCCATATACTCGAATCTCAAATAAGGGGAGTGTACATTTTAACAATAGAAGAGAGGGTGGTGTAATATGTATATTTCAAGAGAAAGGAATATAATATGTAATATTTTCTATTATTTATTCATATAAAATAGAGAGTATTTGATTGAATTTTTAATGATTTTTCTATCTGATATCATTGCTATGACTTATTTATTTATTTATTTTTTGCTTCTGACTAGATTTAATAATTTATTTTACAAGAGTTAAAAGTTAATTGTTAATCCTTGCAAAATAACTGAACTTTTATTATGATCTTTGCTGTTTTCATTTCTTCCTTAAAAAATCTGAAATTGTTAGTTTTGGTCTTTATTTCATTTGACACACTCGCTAACCATTTATATGTTTAATGGAAGATCATTATAGTTGGCAGTATACTTGCATTGTTTTGAGATGGCTGTTTCAATATTTTTCATTCATCTGTTGCTTAAAATTTTAATTTCTAACATTTCTGTTGCTTTTAATGATAGGTTATTTCTTCTTGGACTGAAAATATATGGCAAAGGAGATTGGAAAAACATTTCAAAACATTGTGTCAAGTCAAGAACTCATATTCAAGTAGCTAGTCATGCCCAAAAATATTTCCTTCGCATGAAAGTTACGAAAAAAGAGAGCAAAAGAAAAAGCATTTATGACATAGCATTAAAGGACAAACATACAGAATTGCAGCGATTGCAAGCACAAAATCAAGAACGTGGAATGATGCAGAAGAATTCACTAGATGACTTTGCAATTGAATTTGAAATTTTAGTTGAAGATCCCTCTGTAATTGATGTTGAAATAGCTCACATTGAACTTACCAAGCTACGCGGAGTTAGGAAAGTAGACCTTGGGAAAATAGATTTGGTTCACCATGGAAGGTATGTCATAAACTTCTAATCAAGAAAATATGAACACCACTTAAATTTGTAGCCATGTCGTGTGTGCGTGTGTTAGGCATTTGAATGCATATTTTTACTTGATTGACTTTCCGTTTTTATTATTTTTTACAGACATGATTGTTACCTTTTGTCAATATTATAATTTCTTCCCACATTTAATCACTTATTTAATTTACAATAAAATTTGATCCTGTGATCTCACGTATAATATCACAAATAACCCCAAGAGATTGGCCGAGTAGAGTAAGATAGGATCTCGTATCTGACAGGTCGCAAGTTTGAACCCCTGCTGTTCCATTTGAAATGCGATAAATGTAATTAAGTACTTCTGTAATCGTTTGTTGAGCCCAGATATTTTTCCAGTCTTGGACTGGGAGGTCATCCCCTCGTCTTAAATTTAAAATGTATAAAAAATATATATAAGATCACAACTTTTACCATTAGGCCGGTCCATGTAAATTTAATCATCTAGTTTACTATATTTGATCAACTAATTAACAAACTGAAGTTGAATTTATTTTTTGCAGAGTCGAATGCAACTACCACAATATATCAATAGCTTTTCAATATAATCCATGCAACAATGAATGGGTGCACTTGGGAAACTTAAAAAGGATCATCACTAAAAGACACATTCTAAGAGGGTCAGTGGGCGGCTGATTAATGGTCTTGTAGATCTGCTGTGATGTTTTAAAACTTCAGTTTTTTCTTTTTTCCCTTTTTCACTTATCTTGTGCATGATCGTACACATAAAAAATTGTTCAAACAATTATTTAATGTGAAAAGGAAAATATAAGTTGTTAGATTTGAATTATATAGGTGTAAAGAAATTTTTATAATATTATCTACATATATTCTATGTTATAGATATTTAGTGAAATAGAATAATTTTTATATCGCGTGTAATATGAAAAGTTAAACTATTATATATATACTTAATTTGATACATAGCCAACAACTTAAAATAATAAAAACATTGTATCCTAGGACTACTAAAAGTATATATCAAAATATGCAAATTTTAGGTTATGTTTGCAAAAATTACCCAAAAATTTGAAAGCTTGTAGCTGGTAGTTCAAAGTTGTTAAGGTTACTTATTAAATTATTATAAATGTTTGATAAAAATAACTATTGTTTTTTTTTGTCAGCGGTAAAGCTATTTATTGAAACAATTAATAAATATAAAAGGAAAAAAATAAATATGTTTATATTAATTTAATTTAATTTTATTGATAAAATATACCTTGGGGTATTTATAATTTTAGTTTTTAATTAAGTTTATACTCTTGTAATTTTTATTTATAGATCAACTATGCTTTTTTTAGTTTCATTTATTATATATAATTTTTTCATATGGTGTATTCTTCTATTAATCCTATACTATATTGTGAAAGATTTTCAATCAAATTTTAAAATAAAGTAAAAAAAAAAAATACAGTTAGCTATTGTTTAAAATTAATTGTTCGTCCGTTGTTTTAAAATGGACGAACAATATATGGTGTATTGTTTAAAAATAACATACACTTAGCTATTACCCCGTCCTTTGTTGAGGAAAGATAGTTGAAAAATTAATTTAGCAAATGTTTAACAGATAAAAAATGGGCTTAACTAAATTTTTATTACTTAAACTTTTACGAAATTTAATTTTTAGTCCCTAAATAAAAAATTGATTAATATTAACTTTTTTCATTAAGATCTTTTGTCTTTAAACCTTCGTTTGATTGGTCAAGACGGCTAAAATTTTAGAAATTTCAATTTTTTATCCTAAAACATAAGTTTGAATATATTATTTTTATTTATTTAAGGAGATTCAGGGATTATAAATTGAATTTTTCAAAAGTTTAAAGATGAAAAAGTTAAGGGGCCTTAAATAGTCAATTTTTTTTAGGGATTAAAAGCCAAATTTCAAAAAAATTGAACAACATGGCCGGTCAAACTTTTTATTTTTAGAGGTTAAAAATTTAGTCACCCGAAAAAATTTAGCTATTGTTTAAAGAGGAGATATTCCAGTAGGAGTAGAAATTAAATCATTGACAATAGTGGATCTGCATGACAGTAGTTAGGTTTGTTAGAAATAATAATAGTAATTACAAAATAAAGGGTCGTGAGTTAATATTAGAAGATAAATGAATCTGAGTTAATAAGAATTAAAGGACATTATTTTTTTTGTAATCACTATATATTGAAAGGGTTATAACATTACGTCTATTTAGTGTCTTAATTGAATAATTATGTAATGCTTATGGGTTACTCTACTATAAATAGAGCATCAAACCATGTAGCTAAGTGTGCTAAATAAAGAGAATCTTCTCTAATCACTACTAAAAATATCCTATTTTACGACGCACATTCTACGTCGGTCATTCAGTAGCCGACGTAGTAGTCAACGCGGTGGCATTTACGTAATTATATACGATTTTTAAAAGATACATTTCGTAAACAACGACGTTTGAATATAACCCCGGCTTTGTACGTTTGGTTCAACTTATCGAAGATGGTGCTTTTGAATACACCGTCGTAGAAATAAAAGGATACAAAGACGGTGTTGCTTATACACCGTCTTAAATTTTGTACTATATATACTCGTCTTTCCATTGATTCAACACTTCATCTCCTGTATTCGAAAACTCTACGACGAAAACCTAAAACCTAGCGCACATTCTACTCATCCCACTCGATCTCTTTTGTGCCCACCCTCACATCGCCGTTCCCTGACCTCCGTCGTGCCCACCCTAGCTACCTGTTGTTCCCACCACCGCCATAGCCGAAGTCGTGCTCTTTGGAGTGGTGTCGCGATCTTGCTACTGTCAAGGTAAGGATGTCGAAGTACTCAGAGTTCTTGTTTGCTGATATATATGTGTTATAGTATTAGGGGTTTACTTAAGTAAGACTTTTAAAATGTGATTATTAATGTGTTGAGTTGCCCTAACAATGTCATCGTTGAATATGCCAAAAGGATTATCTAGTCTTGATATATATAGTGTCAGATTAATGGTTTCAACCATGATATATATTGAGTTTTATCTAGTCTTTATTGTGAATTGAAAAACTCAACTACGTATCACGTAGAGATTGACTAAAACTATAGATACATAGATCATATCATAATTTCTACCAGACAATAGTATAATTTTCAAAATGAAGAGCTTCCGGTGAACATGAATGTAGCCAACATGAACAGTAGAAGTTGAAAACAATTTCAGTTGTTTTTTTGCTATATTGTCACTTATAAATGTGAAAATCCAATCATATATATTAAGAAACAAAACAGTGAAAAAAGTTTGGTGTTTCTTACTTGCAAGCCTAGCAACAGAGTTCCATCTGCCTTCACCATGCAACCTGACATACTCAACAAGCAACTTGTCCTCTTCAGCAGTCCAAGGTCCCTTCCTCCATACCTGCTCCTCTATGACACCTCTACCCATATGGCCAGCCATAACTTCCCCCCAATACATGGAATAAGGCTTGAAGTTTGTGCTTGGATAAAATATTTTCTTCCAATTTCTGTGACACTGATTTAGGTCTAGTGTTTGTTGCATATTTTGAGTCTAGTATTGCATATTTATACCTGCTTTGTTTTGATCAATAGTATGACACTGATTGTTAAGCTTGAACTGAAACTTAGAGTCCAACAACTGCTATTCGAGTTGGATAATTATTTGGCACTAGGTTTTGGAAAAGTCTAAAAGAAATGCTCTTGGGTCATGGCTGGAATAGAACTTTGAGAAAGAAATATGTCTGAGCTTAGTCCTAACAAATTAGAGTCATTAATTGTAGTTATTATTCAATTGATACCATTGTTAGGAACAACATAGTGTTAGGAACAACATAGTGTTAGGATGCAGAGATGGCAATGCTGGTGGTTGGCTCTAACTTGGTCCACTTGGAAGCTTAGGAACAACATAGTGTTCTCTAATGCAACCTTTAATGCTAACAAACTGTTTGAAGATGCAATATTCACTCTATGGACGTGGCTCAGGCACTTTGAGAAAGATTTTACTATCCATTTTAATCAATGGTCAAGTAGCATTAGACACGGCTTTTGCATCAGTAGAGGATACATATTTTTGACTAATAGATGTACATTTACTGTACCCATATACTGGTTCCCTCTCAGACCTGTTTTGTCTGACTTTGGAACCATTTCTATGGTACCCATACTGCTGTAATATAGTACCTCTGGTAACTCTTTACATATCTATAAAATAATATCTTTGCTAATCAAAATAAAAATTGATACCATTGTTTTTGTTTTCATATAGTGACTCAGAATTTATTTTTAACATATCATCATAAAAATCTTATACTTTGTAGCTTCATAAATTTAAAGTGTATAAATAGTAATGTGCTTAACAACAAACAATTAAATATTGTTATATGATTAGGGATATTATTAGAAGAACTTCAATCTCGGTAATTTGAAGACGCGACTTTCTTAATGTGGACTTGGCTCCATAATTTGGAGAAGGACTTTATATTACATTTTAGTCAATGGTCTAGTAACTTGAGACATCATTTTTTGCAGCAGTAGGGGTTTCATTAGGGAGTAGGGATCAATATATGTATACTTTGCTTCCCATATTTTGGTTCCCAATCAGACTTATGATGTCTGACTGAGGAACCATTTTTATGGTGACTAACTCTGTAATCAGTACCTCTGGTACTTCCAGGTTATATATATATAATTTATCTTTGCTGATAAAAAAAAAGAAGACTAATAAAGCAGAAATTTGAAACTGCAGTGAACAAAGCTTCTTATTGTGGGTTTGAATTAATTTCGTTACATTTTTCAGAGGAAGTTATATCAATTGGAAGAGTTACTCAAGAAGTTTTTGAACGTATTGCTGCCACAAGCATAAGGACTGAACAAGCTTTTGAATCTATTGCTGCCACAACCACAAGGTACTTTTTGTTTATTAAATATACTTTGTGCGTTTAGAAATGATTAAAAATATAAAATTTTCTTATGGGTTGTTATTGGTTGGTAACTTTGTGTATCTTAGTTTTTTTTGTTGATTGGTAAGTTGGTATTAAATGCATGCGTGTCAATTTTGATTGATGCTTTGCCAAGTGATTCAGCAATATTACTGCCAATACAGTAAGATGTAGACTGAATGGTTACCATGGGGTTGATTCAGCAATCTTACTGGCAATACAGTAAGTTGGTATTAAATGCACCCATGTCAATCTTGATTGATGCCCTTTCACCTCACCAAACTCAACACTTTTTCCTTTTGTGCTCTTCTCATTTATGTCTACTTTTTTCATCAAATCTTGTATGGTGATTTGGAGGTTTCTCAACTCCTGTGCATCACAATGAAGTGTTTCTAAAATCTTGCTTTGGTTGCCTATTTCTCCATTCTTTGTGAAAGGAAAAATCTAATTATTTCATATTTCTCCATTAGGGGTACAAATAATTTGAAATGTAGAAGAAACTAAAGGCCTTCTCTTTTAGTAGTGATTAAGTCAAATTGAATACATATATTATAAGTGGAAAAATTCTTGCTTAAAGTATTTAGCCCACTTCCATATACTTAATACTTGAATTTTAAGACTATTAGTTACTCCATACACTTCATTGATAAAAATGTCTGTAAATAAACCTCTAAAATGAATAGAAGTTCTTTGAAGTATCAAGCACACCAAAATATACTATACCTCTTCCTTTCTTTTTTGTTAGTTTTTCCCTCACTCTCTGACAGACTCCACATGCTCCTAGAGAGAGGCCCAAGCCAAATACCCACCCACGTTATTGTGTCTGCATACAAGTGCTATCAAATGACCACGGCATATTTGTCTCATCTCTGACCCACGCATTCACACACCTCACTTCCCTCCTTTTTCTTTATGTTCTTGGCAAAAAGTTTGTCTCCTTTTTCTCCGCTTCCCTAACACCTTAGACCCTTCACCTTTATAACGAACATTATTGAGACATGACAAAGGCTCGACAATACAACACATCCTTTTACATCTATTTATGCCACTTGACCCGATGGGTATATAGGTGAGTTCGACATTAATTATGAGAACTGGATTTTTTTTCTATCTTTCCTTCTCATGGATTATGTTTGCCAAATGAAAATTTTCCTCTACAAGGGTTTTACTTTCTTATTTTTTCAATGTGCTGCGTAAGGTTGCATATTTATCTTCTTATTAATTAGAAGCAAATAACAAATGCAACCTATAAAAAACTGCATTTTTATTCATTTACTCCACCCTCCCCCATCATTTCCACTATCATTTCCCTTTTTTTTTTCATACCAAGAATATTTGTGATAGTAGAACTAAGATCCTTTTAAAAGATAGATATATATTATCACTTTGTTTTTTTCCCCCATCAAATTAATTTTTTCTTCCTAACATTCAAAAGTAGAAAGTATTGTTGAAAGAAATGTACAAGATTAGTTATATCATTTAATTTGAAACATCCACGAAATCTCGATAGTAAGATTTGTTAGGCCGAATTGATAACGAACAATATATACATATGGAATTAAAGAAAAAAAATGTTATTATATAGTTTGTAATAACTACTGATGCTGACTCTAGAAAACACATATACAACTAACTTTGCCAATTATTTGTTTATTTTGAAATAGTAGCTCAAGCCTCAAAGTGTATTGGTAAGTCAAGAAGTGAAGAACCCCTGAAGCTATTTTTTTTAAATAAAAATTTCCTTGGTTATTTGTGCTCTAACCAGATCACTGAAAGTAAATATTATTTTCAGCATTGATTCAGCAAATGATTTGCAGTTAAAAGTTAAACATACATGTTATAGAATAAAAAATAGTTTCACCCTTAATAATAACTATTTAACTAAAAAAAATATGGCGAATCTTAGTAAGTTTCTTTTTGCTGATTATCTAGAAACCACATTCCTAACAACGTAGGGTAGACAACTCTGACTCCACCTTCTCCCGTTGCGAAAGGTTAGCGATGTGAGGCCGTTAGCTTCTTTTATTGAAACAAATATCAAATTTTCAAATAATATAATACTACTTGAAAATTTAATGTGAACAATATAAATACATGTACATTTTTCTTTAACTGGAACTGGTTTCACACAGCCCTTGATAAGTCCAGAACTGGTTTCTTATGTATTTTAACAACTCTTATCTGTGTCATGCACTCAGATTTTGACACCCCAAATTCCACCCTTTTTTTCTTACGTAATGTAATTAAAAAAATAATCATACATTTTTTTATGATTAAAAATAATTGTAGGTGAATCATTTTTCATTTTAAATACATCATCAATATTTTTTTGCTATCACATTATAAATTTTATTATATTTATATTTTTTATTTCTTTTTTATTTTCTCTCTAAGTGTAGGATAATATATGGAGTATTTATGAAACATTTTCTTAAAAAAAAAAAGTTTTCACTGCGAGTTTTTTATTCTTCCGACCCAATTTTTTCAACACCTGCCTTGCCATCTTCATATATATAGACCCCATAACTCCTCTCTCACACACTCTTTAGGCTCCTTTATAGTTGTTTTGTTCCCTCTGCAAGAGAAAAAAGCAAAAAATTAAACATAAAAAATAAAAATATTCCTCTGGTCAGTTTAAAGAAAGAAAAACATCTCTTCTTGGGTCACTCAAATTTTTCTCTCTTCTTTGTGCATCATCACTTTGGATTTGCTTGGTTTCCACTTCTTTTTGTTCCTTCTGCTTCTGCAGGAGATTGACACACACTCACACACATATATATATTCTCTCTTCCTCTATTATGTGAAAGCCCAACATCATCCAGTTTTATGCAATTTTTCTGCTTTTGTATCTCTTTCCTCCATTCAAGGTCATGGACATTCTCTTCTGTTTTCACATGCATACACCTGTAATACATGTAATGTAACACACATAAGCATGATGAAATTTGCATGACCAAGTCTAAATCAAGTTCTAGTCAATGCACTAGTGTTATCAAATTGTCATCCTCATTAGCATCTTCTCTGCCCAGAAGGCCAATTTCTACTTATATTTCAAATTATTTGTACCCCTAAAAGAGAAGGTCTTTAGTTTCTTCTACATTCTTTGTGAAAGGAAAAATCTAATTATGTCATATTTCTCCATTCCTGTTCAGCGAGTCTATGCTAATTGCTAAACATATATATTTCCAATGAGTGTTTTTTTTGTTGTCAAGCCAATAAGTACTTGGTTTGTATTCCATGGACCGTCCTTACCTATGGCCTAAATAAAGCTATTTTTACAAATTGTGTTGCTTTGCTGCTGCTTGAAGATAACCTTGAGGTCTTTCCACCAAGGAGAGTCTAAACTGCAGTTCCTATGAGAAATCAAATCCCTCCAACCACCATATCTACACAATAGAATTGTGGCCCACAACTGATTCTGATTATTTGCCAACTCCCACCCCCATTTAGCAAGCAAAGCCTCGTTGAATTTAATCAAATCTTTGATCCCTAACCCACCTTTACTCTTAGGTAGGCAGACTATGTCCCACCTCACCCAAGGAATCTTAATGGAGTCTTGGAGGCTGCCCCATCAAAAATTCCTTTGTATAGATGTAATCTTTTGCACCACAAGCTTAGGAATCTTGAAGAAGGATAGCAAATAAATGGGTAAGGCTGTTAAGACTGAATTAATGAGGGTTATTCTACCCCCCATTGATAGATTTCTTTGCTTCCATTTTGTAAGTTTAGCCTCGCATTTGCTAATAATGGGCTGCCACACAGACCTATTTTTAGAGCTGACCCCTACAGGAATTCCAAGGTAAGAGAATGGAATATCCATTTGACTACAATTGAGAGAAGATGCTGCCTCCCTACACCAGTCCTCGGATTTGCCCAAACACCCAAATTTTCTCTTATTGTAGTTTATCTTAAGACCAGAGACCAATTCAAAGCTTTTCAGGATACACTTTAGAATTTTCCCCGTATCTTCTCCATATGCAATGGCCACCTTCACGATTTGAAATCAAATAAAGATTGGTTGGTGGTGCTTTCTCTTGTGTCCAGCAATTTCTTTGGAAGAACATGAAAATTTTAGATTTTAAAATATATAATATTTAAGTGATTTTTTTTTTGCTTTTTTTATATTTACAAAAAAATTATTTATTGATTGAAATTCAAAGTGAGGTCTATTTAATAACCTTCTCATGTGTAGAGATATTCATTTTAGTAGACATGTTTGTCACATGTGTTTCTACTTGATTAATTTATAATATGTAATTTCTATTTTTTAATGTGTTGATTAATAACAATGAATTTTTTTTTTATAGTTTTTAATTTTAATATACTTACAACAAGCAATATTAATATCATTAGAAACCCTCAATGAAAGACTGATTGAATTTTTTCGAAAAATATCATTTTTGTAGATATTTATTACAATTAATATATTTTTTCTATGATCAATTAATGTTGTATGATTATGTTAAGAAAAAAAAATACTTATGTTACAAAATATAACAATTAGTATGTTTTTCTCTCGCAAGTACAAGATACTGCTAATAAACACCTTAAGCAACTCTTGTAACAAAATTACTAATGAAATATGAATTGTCTATTAAAGAATAAAAGATTAATTATTTTATTTTAAATAATATTTAATTTTAATAGTTTTCATATAATTAATTGTTATTTATATTTACATATTATTCAAAATATTATTATAAATTTTAAATATCATAAATTAATTAAATCATACAAGTGAAGGAAATTTACTATTTTGGCTTTTGATTTGTAATAAATATTTCATTTTTCTCTTCGGTCTCTAATAAATTTTTGGTTTACGCTGAGTCGTTACTAAAATAACAATTTTATATTTTATTTTTGATATTTTGTTTTAGTCTCTCATAAATTAGTTAATTTGTATTTACTCCATAATAAAATAATAATTTTTTTTTAGTGTCGACTAATAACAAATAATTTTTTTTATTAAGGAGTAAATACAAAATTTACTAATTTATTAGGAACTAAGAATAAGTGTTAAGGGTCAAAATAAAATTATTTTTTTTCATTAAGAACTCAACGCAAAATACAAATTTATTAAAGAGTAAACGCAAAAGCAGATATTTATCAGGAATCAAAAATATATTTAAGCCTACTATTTTTACTCACAATCATTTAAAAATAGCTCTCCCACTAGATATATTCCTTACAACATTTTTAATATTATTTAAAATTATTTATTTCCCAATTATTAATAATTTAAATAATTGAAACAAAATATAGAATTTCAATTTGAAAATTTTTAGTTATTGAGGGGCATAAACAACGTAATCCTTAATGATTTTCTTTATTATTGTTATTTATATATTAAAATTTATTTTGGTGAATAGCTCTACTTTACTATTTTCCTTTTCTTTAAATATTTAACGAGAAATTTATATAAACAGGAAATAATGTAAACATTGACTATGGTCTATTCTTGTCTGCTTACATGAGTTGAAATCTCACTATATTCTTAGTTGTCATGGACTCATCGCGAAGATGGGATAATGCAGTGTGTTTTAGCATAAATGATAGGAGGTTTGCACTGCAAACTTTTAGTTTCTAGTTAATTATTTTCTTGGTGCAAATTATGTCTTCGTAGCATACTAGTCCACTAGAAATCATTAGAGGACGAGTCTTGAGAAAGCCACATGCTGAGATGGTTACCTTGTATTGAATTTGGAGTTTCTTTCTTACCTTATTCCTCCAACTTGCTGCAGCAATCACTCCTAAGCACTTCTTTTTCTTCATTCCATTCTTTACATTTTCAAGTATGAATCTCTCAGCTTTACATCCAGTGAGGATCACTGCACCATTGCCTACAGAATCAACCAACCAAGTGGAGTCAGTTCCCTTCTTATCTCCTGTTCTGCAACCATAACAGCATGAACCACAATAGTCATCTGCTGAGGAATTTATAGCCACAGACTCTACTTTGAAGCCCATTTTCTCACATCCTTGTATGAGAATTTGGTTCAGAAAGCTTTCATTGTTGCACTTTTCTGTTACACCAATCCTTCTTTGTATGATGCAATCAAATTTTATAATCTCTACAGGCTGATATTACTAATCAAGGAAAAATAGACATTCCTTGGTTTCTAATTTCATTCATTTGTTAGAGTTTTTTCCCAATATCTAAGGGGGTGTTTGTTCCAAGGTTTCTAATTACATTCCTTGGATTCTTATTTTTGGTGGCATTACTATGAGCAAGAACTCCATTCTCTGGTATTTTAGGAAAAAAAAACCATTTGCTTAGTGTACCGTCCAGATATGTCTTGACTAACCATGATGTAGCCCTTTATGAAGCTCCATCTGTGTTCAGAGCTTCAAGGACTGTGTACCATGGCACTCGGATATAACTCAGTCAATCCTGATGTGCCCCCCTATCAGGCTCCATTGCCTTTGTTGAGTGAACAGCTTGGGCCTTTGCATCATCTGGATATAGAATCCAACATGTTGTACTCAACCTCAACCCATCCCGTTGCACATTCACTTCTCTACCCCTCCAGCCTGATAAATGTTTCTGCCCTATTAAAAAAACAAATTGACCTCTAATTCCATATGAACAATAGGTTGATTTTCAACAGTAGGAAACCTGATATGCATATCAAAGCTACAATTAATAGGTTATCTCATACCATATAACTTTTTGCAAGCCTTCTTTAATGGTCATTATTGATTGACATTTTGTTGTATATGCGTTGATGTGGTTTTTTAAAAGCAGTGTAATGACAAAATTGAAGAAGACCTTGTCTCCTAAAACTAAGGCAGTTGCACCAAAGTGGATTGAAGTAAAGGTAAGTCAGCTATGTACCATGTGTTAGTGTTGTCTAGTTAAGTCATGAACTTATGTAATGTATACGATGTTCAAATGTTTTCCATATGTAGAGTCACGTTCAAACCGGCTGTTATGAATGTGGATATTACATAATGCATTGGATCTGGAACATCATAGCCAGCGACATAAAGAGTGATCGGTCCATGGTATGCATAAACTTCAGTACAATTGGAACTGAATTTTTATATTTGCAGTACTAACTTACAATTATGAATACTTGCAGTGGTTTGCTAATGACACACCGTTGGACATCGGCATCATCACCACAATTCGAAAGAAATGGGCAACATTTTTTTTAAAGACAGCAATAAGTCAAAACGGCTAATGATGGCGTTGGAGTATTTTTTTTCCCTGTATTTGAGACAATTGTTATGTTATTTGACACAATGGCTATTTTATTTTCGGTCATGCTACTAATATTCTATTCTTAGTATTACCTACTCAATTTCATATAATTGTAGTAATATATTGTCTTTACCCCCTTCTACTGCATTGCATCTGCATTTGATTACCACAACAACAATTTAGTGCAGCTATAGTACCACCAAGCTTGCCACTGCAGCAGTTAAGTGAACAAATGAAGTGTCCACAGTCATTGGATGGTTGCTTGGTAGAGGTACATGCTAATAACTAATAAGATTTCCTGTGCAGGGTATCATTGTTTTTGCATGACTGATGGCTACCTTGGGGCTGGAGATTTTGGTTGAATCTGCCTCAAGTGTTATTTTGAAGGTAATTGAGATAATCTTTTGTTGTTGTTTGTTTATTATATACCTAAATTTGGGTTGAAGACTAGTTATTCAACATGTGGATTATCTACCATAAGATTGTTCTAATAAGTGATTTTATCATTTGAGCAGATGATATTATCATTTGACCTTGCTTTTGCTTTGATTCCGCTCCTAAAGTTCAGTAGCAGCAAAGTGACTAGCAGCACAAGCATTGAAGAGGTGTGTTTCCTCCTTGTTTGTGGATTCATGAACTATAAGTTAATACATGAAACTGAAAAATGTTCTAGTTATAAAATTTGATTAGCTAGGCTTACATGAATTGTTGAATTGATCAGCTAGGCATACATTATATCAACTTTTAGTGTCATTTTTTCAGTCTAATAATATTTTGGTTGATATTATCATTATTATGATTAAAGAGATTGCAGGGATTCCAAGGGAAGGGGACCAGGGGATGAAAAATATGATTAAAGAGAGTTCTTGAGGAGTTTGTCACATGCTCAGGTAATTAGTGCTAAAGCAGTTGGGTGAAATTCTCATATTTTGAATGCTGCATGCAATTAATATCGTCATTTGATGAAATGCAGAATCTTCCTGACTGGTTTAGTGCATGTTTCATTGATTGCATTCCATTTAAAATATTATTAATCAAGAGGAGTCTTGCTTAATTGACTTCAGTGTTGAGCGTGCTGCATTTGTCTTATGTAGTAGTTCATTCATTTATTTAATTTTAGTTGACAACTTGTGGAATGGTGATATCAAAATATAACCTATGAAAGAGGATAATCTTGTCAGCTAATTGTTGAGTGGTTTATTTTTTTGTTTTGTCTTTTATGTTGCATTTGATGACTTTGTTTCTTTTCTTGTAGGGAAGTGGAAGATTTTGCACGAAGGTTAAATTCTGCTTGGCCTGAAAGGATGCAAATTTGATCTTTGGCCCAACACAGAAGACTAGTAACAATTTCTATGAATAGCAATGGTTCAACGCAGCTGTATATAGGTATGTTCTATCTATCTTCTCAATATTCGCGGTGAACCCTACTTGCTGCCTTGTTTTCTATCAGAAGCATCATTAAATTTTGTTGACATGCACATGACTGGAATCAACTAGTTATAAGTTACTTCATCACTCTCATGCATTTCATTCATCACATACAACACTCTCTCCAAAGTTCAAATTAAGACTGAGGGGTGAGAAAGAGACAATTAATATGGGTGCCGGTCTACTTGCATTCCTCTTAATGGTTCTTGTGCAATTGGTCTATGCAGTGATGAACATTACTTAAATGCTTGCAATAGAATCTGGAATGAGCCCTCTTGTCCTTGTTGCTTATCGACAACTCTTTGCTACTGTGTCCATTGCTCCCTTTGCTTATTGGCTCGAGTGGTAATTATATATATATATATATATATATATATATATATATATATATATATATATATATATATATACCCTTTCTGGTTTTGTTTTATTTTCATATATATAAACAATGCATGCATGAAAGGCTTTGATGAACTTTGAACCACCTATAACATTCTCACTGTGAGTGTCACCGTCGATATCCCTTTTCTTTTGGTTGATGCATGATTGTGTTATTTATCCTTTAAATGTATTTATATATGTTTGCTGTATATAAATGTAGCTTTGTTTTTGAAATTTGAATGGTATAACCCAAATTTTGTGAGCAGGCAAAATACTTCAACGACGGTCCTTATGAAAACCCGTCTTTATAGCCTTATTTACCAACAACGACGGGTGCTCGAGCCACCGTCGTTGAAACCTCAAACAACAATGATGGTGTCCTCACCACCGACGTTGACATACTACCAAACAACGTCGGTGGTGAGCCCGCCACCGATGTTGACAGGAAACAAAACAAATACGGGTGTTATTCGTACCCGACGTTGATATGGACAACAACAACGACGAGTCTTGCTAACCCGACGTTGAAATGGACCAAAACAACGACGGGTTGTCTAATATGTGCATCGTTGAATCCTTTTTTATAACGTCTATTCTTTTATAGCCACTGACGTTGTATTCTTGCATTACAAAGACGGGTCCTAGGATGACCGATGTTGTTGTTGTCGACATACAACGACATCTGGAACAAAGACGGTGTGGGGCCCGTCGTAGATACCGGTTTTCAACCGATGTAGAAGCTTCTTTTTGTAGTTGTGAATTTCTAGTCCCTTCTCTTTTTCTAACAAGGTTGACAGCTGTAACAGGTAGGTGAGAAGAAAATTACTTACCTTGATTAGAGTGTGAGATAATAATTAAGTTATTGGACACAAGTGATTAATATATAAAATTAAGATTAAATCGTTTGATACTAGCCAAGCTCTTTTTTTAAAGAATATTGAACAACAAAGCAAACTGATATTCGAGAGAGAAAATTTGGAGCGTTCAAGATGAGTGAGAGGAAGAAGAATTCAGATGGATTAGAGAAGGGAAAAGTGGAGTTGGTCATAGAACAAGACCTTTGAGGTAGTCCTCCTCGCTGTGCCAGAGAACGACGAGAAGTGGGGGGAGAAAATCGTGGCTCGAGTTTCTAGCAAGTCGTTGGCGGAGATCACAGAACACTACCAGAAACTTGTCAACAACGTGGTGCTTATTGAGTCGAGTGAGGGAAGTGAAAAGACTACTCAAGAAAAACATCATGGGTGAGACAAATTTTTCACTTTAACTTTTATACGTGTTTCTGTTTCTTTTCAATGGAATAAAAAAAGAAAACTGGAAAATTGTTAGTATGTTTAATTTTCTTTCTAAGAGATAGTTACATGAAAAGAAAGAAAATTAAAGGGTTAGAATTTGACATGCCCCTAATTTTTTTTTCATTATAATTGATAGGAATTTGGTCACTCGTGAGCATAATGCAACACAAAAGTCACAAGAAATGGCGCAAGAAATAATGCTGAAGCTGATGATGCAGAACTCGGTAGTCGCTAATAAATAAGTCCTTGTTTGGTTAGGAGCAATTCGTTGTTCAATTCAATTGTGTGTAAATAAATAAATAAACACTACTAAAAAATAGGATTTCCACATCTATTATTAAGGACTTTCAACATTAGTTATTAACCGATGTTGAAAGTATTATCATTAATATCAGTTTTCCAAAACTGATGTTATTATAAAATTACAAGATTGGTTATTTAAATAACCGATGTTATATAATAAGAATTATAAAAAAAAAGTTATATATCTTCATATCAACATCGGTTTTAACCAAAACCGATGTTAATATATGAACACAACATCGGTTTTTAGTAAAAACCGATATTGTATGTCTATATTAACATCGGTTTTGAAACTGATGTTCATGGTAATAAAACAACATCGATTTTTATAAAAAAACCGATGTTGTTTTCTGATAACAGACATTAGTTTTTGGTAAGAACCGATGTTGTGTTATTACCATCAATATCGATTTTTACCAAAATCGATGTTGTTAATGAAACTTAACTTTGTTTTTTTTTTAAAAATGATGTTTTTTAGGATTTTTTTTAATATGGTGTTTGTTTTTTTAATAACCCCAAAATTAACCTATAAATTTTAAAAGCAGATCACACAACATATAATTTTCATTCTGTTTTGAAACAATTTTTACCAGAAATTCCATCAAAAATTGATTAATTACTATGAATTAAAAGAATATCTAATGTTAAGAAGACATGAATTGTAAAAAATGTAAAGTAAGTAAACTACAATTACAAAATTGCCTAAACATCTTAGGTTTCATTTTTAACTTTCCAATAATACTTTGCCCATTGGATGCAAAGCGCCTTCAATCTCTCTGGTTCCAATGGTCTAGCATCATTGAAATACTACATGATATAAAATATAAGTTAATATTATAATACCAATGATAACAAAATGAAATTTGTTTGAATTAAATAATTACCATTTCCTAATTATTCTTGAAACTTCCTAAGATTATAGTCGACATCTAGTGCATGACGTAATACCCACACTCAGTGCTTCCTTTTTTGTCTATTACACTAAATACATTATGAAATTTAGATATTTAACGTTAAGTACAAATTAGTCTACACAATACTAAAATATAACTAGAAGCATTGTTTAAGTCACTTACTTTAACAACAATCCACATAGCAGCAGCCTTGGATTTACTTTGTGGAGTATCGTCAAGTCCTTTCAAAGCACTGTTGAATACAAACATGGATGCTTATTGTACAATTAAAATATTGATGTTCCCGACTAATGGTAATGCAAATGTATTGAAAAACAACACTTACCTGTTAATTATTCCTTTGAGGTAGTTGTCTGGCTTATTATGCAACGAAAAAAACCAGATGACAACATTTTCCTTAGCCAATATGATGACCATTTGCCAATGTGCACTGCAGTGGAGACCAATATAGGTTATTATACTATTATACATTATTTAAATTCATTTGTTCAGTTTAACTTACCCATTCAAGTAGGCTGCTAGGTACACATCCCTCTTTGATTTCTGCATCCAATTCTTAATATAACTTTCTGATTCAAATTGGGATTGCCCAAATCTCTGTATGGACTGTGGCTCAAGGAATCCATACACATCGGCATTCCCTGCTCGCATACTTGTCTCAGTCATATGCCTATTGTTGTTAACATAAAGTAAATTATATATAAATTTAAAACAATAAGTTAGGTAATAAAAAATAATGTAAACTGACTTACAAAATCCACAACTGTATAACAGAGATATTGAGACATTGACCACCGTGTGCTATTTTAGACAAATCTTCATGCTTTATGTATAAGGGGAAGTTGTCATTAAACACCCCAAACACGGTAGCATCCCACATAACCTGCAACGACTTCAGAAAAAGCTGTGGGATGGTCAATGTCATTAGATATAGGGGATCATGATCCAGCCTATCTGCAGGTTTCGCCGGTCCCACAACTCCCTGTTTATCCAACACGGTTAACTAACGTAATTTAATTACAATGAACACTTTAATTGAAAAAAAAAGCTTTGAATGACACTGAAATACCTATTTTGATAAACGCTTGACAAGATGTGTCGACCAAGTCAGGAAGGTGTTTAGTGTTTGCCCCACTAACTTAACCTCTTCAGTGGGTACATGAATGAGAGTGTCTGCATCTTTAACCTCCTCAACACCAACCTTGACATGATCATGGAGCAAAGGAATGTTGTGAACAGTTGTGGACCCCTCATAAAGTCTTCCTAGGGCAACCAGGCGGGGAGGATTTTCTTCGACGTATAACCCATATTTTTCCGAGTCACCCTTGTCTGGATCATTTCCTAAGGGATCAACACAACTCTCCTTTGTGCTGACACGAGCATATGAAGGACTAACCTCAGGCTCAGGAGGTAGTGTGAGTCCCTGTGATTGCATCTGCGATTGAAAATGAGATTGCATCTGGCTGAAGGATAACATTAATTGTCGAGTCACTTTTTCTGTGATCGGCTCCTCCAATTGGTCCCTGATTTTTTGCGTCAGTTGCTCCAGGTCTTCGGGAGCCATGGAGGAAGATGTGCAGGAGGTCCTTGGAGTTGATCCAAAGTATTGCTTGATCGTGACACTGGCTCCAGCAGCACGTACACGACCAGGGTGTTCTAGTTGCCCAATGGCAACTGTCAATACATCCTAACGTCCATGGGCAACAAAGGAACCCTGTGAGGCTTACTCCTCCAACGAATCCTGTAAGGAACACATTTATTGGTTTACTCAATCACACAATAAACATAAATAATTGCAATTAACAATTGAAAGTGACTTACAATCTTGTCAGCAATTTCCTTTGCTGCCTCAGACGTCATTTGGCTAGTTTTCATGATGTGGGCCATCTTCCACTTCACATGTCGTCTGATGGGAGATAGGGGATCAATCACGGTGTCAATGCTTCCAGATTGAGCAACTTCCTCCACTTTTTTCTTTTTCTTCTCCTCCATCAACTTGATTTCTAGATATTCATAACCCCCACGAGACAACATGTGAGGGGCAGTGTTTTGTTTCTGGATGGCCTGTGTTGTGCCTTTTTTCACACATCCTATAAAAATTAAACATTATTGAAAGTTATCATTACAATGTATAATACTAAGTGAATTTAAAGTTCAAAACAATGAAAATCACAAACTTACCTCCCACGAAGGGTGATGTAGCTCATTGTGGAGCTTGTAGGCCTTGGATCTTCTTCATCAATGGATTCCTTTTCTTCTTGAAGTTTAATGGCAGCGGAATGGAGAAGAAATAAAGATGATTGGAGATGCCACTTGAAGGAGAAGACGAGTCAAGAAGAAGCTCACCACCATAGGAAGCCATGGATAAGAGCTTGAAGGTAGGAGAAGATGAGTGGAGGGAGAAAGAGAGAATGAGCAAGAAATTTTGTGTCTCAAATGAGGTCTGAACTTTGAAGTGTAATTCTCAAATGATCAAAGTTGAAAAAATGCACACACATGACCTCTATTTATAGCCTAAGTGTCACACAAAATTGGAAGGAAATTTAAATTTCTATTCAAATTTTATTTGAATTTGAAACTGAATTTGTGGAGCCAAATTTTGGAGCCAAAATTTCATTAATTTTGATTAGTGAATTTTGGCTATGGTTCAGCCCACTAATCCAAGATCAAGTCCAAGATTCTCCACTAAGTGTGCTTAGGTGCCAGCCATGAGGCATGTAAAACATGAAGGACATGCACAAAGTGTGACTATATGATGTGGCAATGAGGTGTAGCAAGCAAATGCTCACCTCCCCCTCTTAAATTTAATTGGATTAGGCTTCTTCCAATTCAATTAAATTTATTTGCCAACGCACACATCAAATATTCACTTAATGTATGTGAAATTACAAAACTACCCCTAATACAAAAAATTAGTCTAGGATTCCTAAAATACAAGGGCTGAAAAATCCTACATTTCTAGGGTACCCTACCTACATTATGGAGCCCTAAATACAAGGCCCAAAAATAATGAAACCTTAATCTAATATGTACAAAGATAAGTGGGCTCATACTTAGCCCATGAGCCCAAAATCTACCCTAAGGCTCGTGAGAACCCTAGGGCCTTCTCTTGCATTGCTGGCCCAATCTTTTTGGAGTCTTCTATCCAATGATCTTGGGGGGTAGGATTGCATCATTCCGTCCTCCTTGAAAAGGATTTGACCTCAAATCCAGAGGTTCTTGAAACTCTGGGCTTCTTCCCTCAACACCTGTAAAAAGAGTAAAAACATATATGCTTGTGGTGTTTGGTATGTTGGAGTAAGCTAAGGTCTAAAAACCCATTTCCTGGGCATCTTCCCATGAGGGAACATGGTTCCTCACCAACTCAACGAGTGGTGCTACAAGTATAGAAGAATATGGGACAAACCTTTTGTAAAAGTTTGTTAAGTCATGGAAGCCCTAAATTTTCCTTATACTTGGTGGAATGAACCACTTAGGAATGACCTTTATTCTCTTAGGGTTCATGGGAAGCCCTTGATCACCATTTAAAAAATTAAGGAAAGTAATGCAATAAAATGTACCTTTTTTTATATTTTCATGTTGATTACTCCTACCAAAAAGTATGACAAACCTAAGGTGTCCCATATGAGCACCTAGGTTTGCATTGAAACAAAAAATAAGAACAAACCTACCTAATGAGTCCCTATGTATGTGAATCATGAAGATGCTTGATGCATGGATGATTTTACAAAAGATGGTTGCACCACTCAACACATTTATCATTCCACCTATCATAGGGATTTGGTGCCTCATAATACCTATTTTGGGCACCAACAAAGCACAAGGATTTAAGCTCTTACGAATCAGACCATCATCCAACAACTCCTTTACTTAAGGAATAACCTCAAGCTCAAGAGGTATGGCAGTGCTAAGGGATATTTCCCTTGATAGGAGAAGGTAGAAAGATTGTTTAAGAAGGAGTGCTCTTTTGATATTACCTTCTATTGCAAAATTATTTTCCTTCTTAACAATCTTCTTGGAGGAAACCTTTTCCTCTTTTTCCTTCCCCTTGGCCTTTGAAGACAAGGCCTTACTATCCTTCTTTTTCTTTTGTTTTTCTAGTTTTTCTTCCTCATCCCTATTATCTTTCATAGTTAGTAGATCTTTGGCAACCTGTGAAGGTGTTTGGGGATGCAACACAAATTTAGTGCCAAGATGGGTGTGTAGAAGCAAGCTTCATGATGAATCAAGATTGATTCAAGGAGTTTTGATGATAACAAAGACGATGACAAAAAGCTCAAAAGTCAAGATCACTTCATGATAACAAAGATGATGACATTCAAGAATGAGTTCAAGATTGAGTCAAGAACACTTCAAAGATCAAGAGGAAATTTGATTTCAAGAATCAAGAATCAAGATTCAAGATTCAAGAATAATCAAGATCAAGATTCAAGACTCAAAGATTCAAGAATCAAGAGAAGACTTAATCAAGATAAGTATTAAAAAGTTTTTCAAAACATTGAGTAGCACAAAAAGTTTTCACAAAATCATTACCAACGAGTTTTACTCTCTAGTAATCGATTACCAGATTATAGTAATCGATTACCAGTGGTTTTAAAACGTTAAGATTTTCAAAATTCAAAATGAAGAGTCACATCTGTTGATGTGTAATCGATTACACCTTTATGGTAATTGATTACCAGTGACTGTTTTCGAAAAATTCATTTCCAAAAGTCACATTTCTTCAAGTGACCTGTTTATGGAGATTCTTTCAAAAGTCATATCTTTTTAAGTGATTAGTTTTAAAGGAATTGCCAAGAGTTACAAGTTTTTACTTGAGTCATCAAGAAACTATACATATGTGACCTTGGCATGAAACATTTTAACAATCACATTCATCTCAATCATCTCTTTCAATACTTTCTTTCATCTCTTTCAACAGTTTTTTTGTTTCATCATCTCTTCATCTTTCTAAAATTTTTTGTTCAAAACTTTCTCTTCCAAGAAAAGTTCTTTGTTCAAAAACTTGTGCTATTCATCTTTTTCATTCCCTTCTCCCTTTTCCAAAAAGAATTCACCAAGGACTAACCGCCTGAATTCTTTTTGTGTCTCTCTTCTCCCTTTTCCAAAAGAACAAAGGACTAACCGCCTGAATTCTTTTGTGTCTCCCTTCTCCCTTTTCAAAGAATTCAAAACGACACAGTATGAGAATTCTTTTGATTTTTCCCTTTCCCATATACAAAAGATTTCAAAGGACTAACTGCCTGAGAATTCTTTTGTATCCCCATTCCCAAAGTTTCAAAGGTTTAAATGCCTGAGAACTTTGTCTTAACACATTGGAGGGTACATCCTTTGTGGTACAAGCAGAGGGTACATCTACTTGGGTTGTTGACTGAGAACAAGAGAGGGTATATCTCTTGTGGATCAGTTCTAGTGGAGGGTACATCCACTAGGTTGTTCAAAGAGAACAAGGGATGGTACATCCCTTGTGGATCTTTGCTTGTAAAAGGATTTTTACAAGGTTGAAAAGAAATTTCAAGGACCGCAGGTTGCTTGGGGACTGGATGTAGGCACGGGTTGTTGCCGAACCAGTATAAAAACTCTTGTGTGTTTGTCTCCTTCTTCCCTACTCTTTTAATTTCCGCTGTGCACTTTAATTCCTGCTTTTTACTTTTGGTTAATTTTCTTTTCTATTCTTCATTTACTTAACAACATAGTAAAAGCCTCAGAAGAGTAAATATTTAATTAGTAAAGGTTTAGGAATAATTAATTCAACCCCCTTTCTTAATTATTCTGAGGCCACTTGATCCAACAGGGTGAGGGTAATCTCATTAGTTAGACCATTGTAAATGATCTTCCTATCAAATTGCCATGGACTTCGTAAAAGAATATGCCCTGCCTCCATGGGAACTATATCACAATTAACTTCATCCTTAGATGTCCTAATGGAGAAAGGTACCTTCATTTGTTGGTTAACTATTATTTGCCCTTGCTCATTGAGCCATTGAAGTTTATAAGGTTTTGGGTGGGGAATGATAGTGAGGTTCAACTTGGAAACTAATCTTGATCTACAACAATTGCAACAAGATCCACTATCCATAATGAGAGAACAAGTTTTATCTAAAATTTTGCATCTTGTATGAAAGATGTTCTCTCTTTGGGATTGAGATAGATCATAAGATTGACCTCCAAGGAGCCTTCTAACCATTAGGAGGTCACCTTCTTCATGGGGGTAGACTTCCTCACTAGACTCTTCACCCCTTACTTCATCTTCACTTCCACTAGAGGAAGGGAAAGAAGTACTCTCCTCTTGACTACTATAAATGTCTTGACCCCTCATAATTATGGTTTTCTTTGTGGGGCATTAAGAGGCAATGTGACCTCTCCCAAGACATTTGAAGCATTTAATGTTGCTAGTCCTTTCTTGGAAACTAGTCTTAGGGGTGGATTTCTCAATGGTCTTACCCTTATCTTCCTTGGGTTTTGAAGGTGCAGCTAGGGGTGGGAATAGGCCAGGCCAGGCTTTAAAAGGCCTAAGCCTAGCCTACGATTAATTTTTGAGGCCTGAGTCTGGACTATAGCCTATCAAAGGCTTTTATTTTGGCTTGGCCTGACCTTTTTAAAAGCCTAGCCTGACCTGGTAGCCTTTTTAAAAGCCTATTTAAAAGTCTTCTTCATATTAAATCTTTAATATTCCTAGTTGTTTTTTCCAAAAAAAATAATAAATAACACACCTTCTATAATAGGCTAAACATAGAATGTTAATTACCTCTATCAAAAAGCTTGAAGTGAAAAGGATATGATTTTTGTTTGGTTAGGAACGTAATAGGAAAAGAAGGAAACCTGATAGGAAAAGGATATGATTTTTGTATAGGAACTTAATAGGATATGATAGGATATGATTTTTGTATAGGAACATAATAGGATATGATAAGATATGATTTTTGTTTGGTTAGAAACATAATAGGAAAGTTAAAAAAAAAAAGGAAACCTGATAAAAAAGGATATGATTTTTGTATAGGAACGTAATAGGATATGATAGGGTATGATTTTTGTATAGGAACGTAATAGGATATGATAGGATATGATTTTCATTTGCTCTAGAATACAGGAACGTAATAAAAGAAAAAGGAAACCTAATAGGAATAAAAAAAGGAACTGTTAACAGAAATAGGAAAACTAATAAAAATAATGAGAAATATAAAGGAACACCTGACTCACACATTGTAATTAAAATTTTATTTAATTATAGGGATAGAATCTACTAGTTTTTTAAAAAATAATATTAATTGTATCCAAAAAATAATATAAGTATATATATATATATATAGGCCGGCCTATCAGGCTTATAAGGCTTTTTAATAAGTCTAAGCCTGGTCTATTTAATTTAATAGGCTTTTAAAAAAGCATGATCCTAGCCTTTTAATTAAATAGGCCAGGTCAAGCCAAGCTTTATGTAGGCCAGGTCGTAGGCCCCTGTAGGCCAGCCTAGCCTATTCCCATCCCTAGGTGCAGCCCCCAAAATTCCTTGGGCTTTGTCATTCCTTGGATAAGAGTGAAAGCCATAAGATTTTGAAGAAGGCTTTCTTTTAAGTTGTTGCTCCACTTTTATACAAAGTTGGACTAGCTCATCTAGGTCCCTATATGGAAGGAGTTCAACCTTGTCCCTCACTTCCATATTAAGCCCACTAAGGAACCTAGCTATGCTTGTTCTTTCCTCCTCCCTAAGTCCAGCTCTTAAAAGGAGTAGTTCCATTTGTTGTCTATATTTTTCAGCACTCATACTCCCTTGTCTAAGCATTTGGAGCTTGTCCATAAGCTCTCTTTTATAGTAAGTGGGAATGTGTCTCTTCCTAAGAGCACTTTTAAGATCATTCCAATACTTTACTAGAGGATCCCCATGAATCCTTCATTCCCTAACAAGGAAAGTCCACCAATAGAGGGCATACCCTTGAAAGCTAAGGGTAGCCAATGGAACTTTTCTTTCTTTGCTAATATGATGGCAAGCAAAGAGTTGTTCAACCTTCATTTCCCAATCTAAGTAGGTCTCAACATTATCTTTTCCATGGAAATATGAGAGGCTAATGTTAGCCTCTTGAGGCCTTCTATCCTTTTCTCTTCTTTGGGAATGATGTTTAGTATGTGAACTATGGCGTCCTCTATAATAGTTGCTAAGTTCTTCACTTAAACTCTTGCAAGAGTCATGACTACTATAGGAGGCATGTTTTTCTCTTTTCATTTCTTTCATTATTTTTCTTCTTTCTTCCTCTCTTATTTGTTGTCTCACATCTTAATTTATTTCTACCATCTCTTTTCTTTTTTCTTTTCTTTCTAGTTTTTCTTTCCATAACTCGAGGGAACTCAACTCATCTAAGATTCTAGATAAAGGATCCTTATGACTAGTACCATCACCATTAACACTAGATGAATGATGACTCATATTGGTTCCTACGTTGTGGTTCTTTCTTGTTGGGGGCTTATAAAAGGTAAAAGCTAGGGTTCAAAAGAACTCAAGATAAGCAGAATAAGCAAGAAGAAAGTATTATGTAATTACAAGATAAACTAGGTGTGACTAGTAAAGAAAATAAGCTATGAAAGTAAGCAAGAAATTAAAGTGCAAGAAATGTAAACTAGACGAATCCTAAGAGTGTTTGGATGATCACATTTAAGATTTCCAACAAAACACTCACTATCCTAAGGGAAAAATTGCCTAAAATTATTACACACAAATGGAAGTTTGGTAACCTAATGGAGGCTCCCAGCACACTTCCAATGAAAGGCCTTTTTGTTACAAAATTTGAAAGCAATGAAGGTAAGTAAATTGCCAATTACAAAATTAGAAAACAGTCCTCAATTTTGGTGGTTGTGCACTCTTTGGTGATTCACTCAATTTGGAGTGCTTCTTAGTCCAATAGCTCTTAAGGTGGTTGGCCCCTTGCTTCTTGACTCAAATTCTTCAAGGGATGACATAAATCCTTTTTTCCAATTCCCTATATGGCAACTCACAAACAAGGAAACAAAGAGACAAGCAATAACCAAAGAACAAAAAAATGAAATGAAAGCTAAACCAATAAATTTTTAACAAGACAAATTTTCAAGGATTATTCAACAATTAAAGCAATGAAAAGCACACAAAAGCAAGTTTGGACTCAAAGAGAAACCTAGAATGGCTCTAGAGTAGAGTAAAAAAAAAACAAAAAAAAAATCAAGAAACCTCTAGTTTTGACACTTGCTTTCACACTAATTTTCAATTGAAATTTCAGAACTAATATTGGTATAAAATAGGCACCAGTTGTAGAACAAATTTCGAGCCAAAACAACAAGCACATTTCCCTTTCACTTTTTTTTCCTGGACACAGATTTTCTTGCCAACTTGTGTGATTTTTCGTATTTTTTCCTTTTATCCAAATCACTTGTTTCTTTTTTTATAATTTTGTTCCAGATGTATAGAAAGTTTAGTAAAAATTGCAGCTCATAATTCGCAGTGACCAATTCCCTGTAATTTTTACAAGTTCGTATGTTCAAGCTGCCAGCACCAGCAATTTCAACCTAGAAATCAAGAGTAATGTTTATGTTGCTTAAGGCTTGGATAATTACAATTTGTGTTTTCTTATGCTCTATTGTCTTGCATAACACAATTCAAGAGAGCTTAAGACTTATTTTGATTCACAACTCAGCACCACAACTCAATTTCTTCATAGGCATCATATAGGAAACTTAGAAAACAAAACAAAGTTTAACAACAAGACTACTTCTTGGAATTGATTTAGAACATGTTATGAAGTAAATAAAATGCATGAATTAGACTCAAAATTAAAACGATAGGCTAAGAATGACAAGAATACATGAACAAATGTATCTAAAATTCAATCAAAAAAATAAAAATTCAACATAAACTTAGAACATAATGTGACAATTATTATGACTAAACATGGCTCTAAGACAACATGGATTAAGTGATTTACACTTAGATTTTTGTGTTTTTATTTTTCTAATCAATATTTTGGAAGAAAATTTAGATCTAAAGGTTCAGCACAAGAAGATTATGACTGGAAAAAAAAAATGATAGAACCTAAAATCAACACAAAAACTTGATTCAAGAGTAGATCTATTTGAACCATAGAAATGCAAGAACAAGTGTAGATCTAAGATTTAGTGAGTTTATTTTTTTGAATATACTCTAAACAACACCAAACCACAAGACAGTGGAGGATATACGTGGAGAATAAGATGAAGAACAAGGAATTAAAGTGAATTGACCGAACAAAAAGATAGAGGAAGCAAAAGAACATCACTTAGACAAAGATGCTCTAATACCACATGTAGCTCCTTGTGGAGCTTTTAGGCCTTGGATCTTCTTCATTAATGGAGTCCTTTGCTTCTTGAAGTTTAATGGAAGAGGAATGGAGAAGGAAGAAAGATGATTGGAGACGCCACTTCAAGGAGAAGATGAGTCAAGAAGAAGCTCACCACCATAGGAAGCCATGGATAAGAGCTTGAAGGTAGGAGAAGATGAGTGGAGGGAGAAGGAGCACGAAATTTTGTACACACATGGCCTCTATTTATAGCCTAAGTGTCACACAAAATTGGAGGGAAATTTAAATTTCTATTTAAATTTCACTTGAATTTGAAATTGAATTTGTGGAGCCAAATTTTGGAGCCAAAATTTCACTAATTTTGATTAGTGAGTTTTAGCTATGGTTCAGCCCACTAATCCAAGATCAAGTCCAAGATTCTCCACTAAGTGTGCTTTGATGTCATGAGGCATGTAAAACATGAAGGACATGTACAAAGTGTGACTATATGATGTGACAATGGGGTGTAGCAAGAAAATACTCACCTCCCCCTCTAAAATTTAATTGGATTAGGCTTCTCCCAATTCAATTAAATTTATTTCCCAACACACACATCAAATATTCACTTAATGCATGTAAAATTACAAAACTACCCTTAATACAAAAAACTAGTCTAGGTGCCCTAAAATACAAGTGCTGAAAAATCCTACATTTCTAGGGTACCCTACCTATATTATGGAGCCCTAAATACAAGGGCCAAAAATAATGAAACCTTAATCTAATATGTACAAAGATAAGTGGGCTCATACTTAGCCCATGGGCCCAAAATCTGTCCTAAGGCTCATGAGAATCATAGGTCCTTCTCTTGCATCTCTGGCCTAATCTTCTTGGAGTCTTCTATCCAATGCCCTTAAGGGGTAGGATTGCATCATTCCCTCCCCCTTGAAAAGGATTTGACCTTAAATCCAGAGGTTCTTGAAACTCTGGGTTTCTTCCCTAAACACCTGTAAAAAGAATAAAAACATATATATTAGCGGTGTTTGGTATGTTGGAGTAAGCTAAGGTCTGAAAACCCATTTCCTGGGCATCTTCCCATGAAGGAACATGGTATGAATCATCATCTTCAACATTAACACCAATTGTTTTCCCGTGTAGAACCACTAACCACCTTTCATCACAAGGGTCTTGAACATAAAATACTTGTTTAGCTTGTTCTGCTATGATGAAAGGGTCATTCTAGTAAGCGAGTTTCTTTAAATCTACCAACGTAAATCCTACATCATCAGTCCGCACACTCTTATTGCTATCAACCCATTTACATTTGAAAACACAGAGAGTAAATTTGACATATTTGAGCTCCCAAATTTCTTCAATCAAACCAAAGTAAGGGATGGAAGCTACACGGGGATTGTCATCATGTACACTAGCGAAGTGTTGAGATTTAGCCCTTAGGGTAACCCCACTATTTTGCATTGTACTTTTCTCATCTTGTGCTTTTGTGTAAAAAGAATACTTGTTTATATTGTATCCTTGCCAAGTTGTAACATTTCTTTTAGGCTGCCCATATGCTAGCTTTCTTAATGTTTCAGAAGCATTATCATCGACAATGATTGTATCTTTAAACCAATCTAGGAAAGTCTTGTTATGCTCTTTCAAGACCCTGTTCTTCAACATTCTCGGATTACTTTCTTTCACTAAACCTTCATGGCGAAGTTTGTATGGCAAAACTTCATTACTGTTATTCAACACATATAAATGAGCTTGTTGCAAATCTTCTACACTTGGAGTGATAACATGCAGTCCTCTTGAACCTTTACCTCCCACTCTTTTGTTATGCCGAGACTCGGGAAGGCCAACAGGTTTATCTTTTTCAATGTACTCTAAACAAAATTCAATGGCTTCTTCTGCAATGTACCTTTCCACAATAGATGTTTTTGAATGGTGTAGATTCTTGGTATACCCTTTTAAGATCTTCATGTATCGCTCAACCGGGTACATCCATTGCAAATAAACTGGACCACAACATTTGATTTCTCTGACCAGATGAACAATTAAGTGAACCATGATGTCAAAGAAAGTAGAAGAAAAATACATCTCCAACTGAAACAATATAATAGCAGCCTCATTTTCCAGCTCATCTAACATGACAGGATCAAGGACTTTGCTACATATGGCATTGAAAAATATGCACAACCGAGTTATGGCAAGCCTGGATTTGTTAGGCAAAATGTCTCGTATGGCCACGACTAACAATTTTTGCATCAACACGTGATAATTGTGAGACATTAAGCCTACCAACTTAAGATCTTTCAACTGCACAAGGCTCTTAATATTTGAAGAGTATCCTTGTGGGACTTTGACCCGGCACAGACACTGACAAAAATTGATCTTCTCCTTTCTGGAAAAAGTATGACAAGTTGGAGGCAAATATATTTTTTTACCATCAGATCTTGGATGCAACTACGATCGTATACCCATTTCAGCTAGATCTTGACGAGTATTCAAACCATCTTTCGTCTTGCCTTGAATGTTAAGGAGCATCCCAATGACACTATCACATACATTTTTTTCCACATGCATAACATCAATACAATGTCTAACATCTAGATAAGACCAGTACGGAAGATCAAACAAAATCGACCTCTTCTTCCATATGCAAGTCTTACTTTTTTCCTTCTTTTGGGTCTTTCCAAATATATTATTCAGGTGTTGAACCCGCTGGAAGACCTGGTCACTAGTTAACAGTATCGGCGCAGTTTCATGCTATTGACTTCCATTAAATGCTTTTTTCAATCGCCTGTAAGGGTGATGAGGCTTTAGAAAACGTCGATGCCTAGTGTAGACTATTTTTCTACCATGTTTTAGTTGTATGTAGCTTGTGTCTTCTTCACAGATGGGGCATGCACGATGGCCCTTAACACTGTAACCGCTCAAATTCCCATATGCTGGAAAGTCATTAATGGTACAAAAAAGCATTGCACGCAAATGAAAAGTCTCATTTCGAAAGCCATCAAACATTAAAACCCCCTCGTCCCATAACTTTGTCAAGTATTCAATCAAGGGACTAAGATAAACATCGATGTCATTTCCTGGTTGTCTTGGGCCTGATATCATCATAGACAACAACATGTATTTTCGCTTCATGCACAACCAAGGAGGAAAATAGTAAATTACTAGCAAAACTGGCCACGAACTGTGTTGAGTGCTTAAACTGCCACATAGATTCATTCCATCAGTGGCTAGTCCAAGCCTAAGATTTTTTGCCTCTTTGCTGAAATTCGGATACAAACGATCAATCTTCTTCCACTGGGAGGAATCAACCGGATGACAGAGCATTCCATCACAATTTCTCCCATTTGCATGCCATGTAAGGTCTTTGCATTGTCTCCATTAGCAAACAGACGCTTAAACCTTGGAATGATAGGAAGATACCACAACACCTTCGCTAGGGGGCCCTTCTTTGAGTTTTTGTCACTACTACATTCGTCATCATCCTTCACTTTGTAGCATGATACCCCACACCTAGGGCATTTGGGCATTTCGTGAAATTCATGTTTGTATAGTATGCAACCGTTCGGGCAAGCATGAATCTTTTGATACTCCATACCCATCGGACACAGTATCTTCTTGGCCTGATAGTAACTTTTAGGCAACGTGTTTTCCTCTGAAAGAATATGGTGCACTACTTGAAGCAATGAACTAAAGCTTTTGCCACTCCACCCATATCTGGCCTTCACATTAACCAGACTTAACATCGTCGACAACAGCATCAAGGTACAAAGGCTTCTTTGAATTAGTTTGCAATGTATCATACATAGGGGCATGTGCTTGCTGAAAAGACTCTTGTCCAAGGTCATGAATCATATCCTCCAAGTGATCTCCTATTTCTACATTAAACGGTTCAGATTAGGACCCACTCTGTATGTCTGTCAATTCACTATGCCATATCCATGTTGTATAATTCTTCTTAATTCCATCACACAACAGATGCTCCTGTATGTCGTCCAATATTTGTCGTCTCCCGTTCAAACAATTTATACAAGGACAAAAAAAATTTTCCGTCTTTATCCGGTTGACTTCTTTCGGAGGCAAATTGCAAGAACACTTCGACTCCTTCCTCATATGCAGGGCTCATGCTATTTTCGTTCATCCAACTTTGATACATCTAAATAATCACTCCATGATACTCACAAAGTTATTCGATGCATGAAAATTTCACTTTTTAATTATAGGTGTGGCCCTATCCCATTCAGGAAGACATTTTTTTATGGTAGCTTCATACGTCAAGGTTAATTCTATTTTGTTAAATTTGACAAAATTTTGGCAGCATATCGCATTGGTCTCCAAGTACACAACATGAAATCGGTGAGATTAATTCCCCGATAATCAAGTATGCACTCAGAGAACAACTAGAAATGCATTGTACCAAAATTTCATCAAATTAAACAAAATGTTGTTAACCTTAACACATGAATCTACCGTAAAAATATTAGTCTTCCCAAACTATCCAAACTGACAATTCAAGATTGAATACAATGATTAATGCAAATTGTCCGCAAGAATCATTGTATTCAATCTCAAACGGGAGTCTAAGGTTTACTCATCATGAACATAATTTGCATAGCATATATCAGTTGTCATTAACGGCAATGAACAAGTAATAACAACATTGGTAACAAACATTTGTACCTGTGATGATGAGCAACATGGTCTAAAATCAAAGCAACAATCCAATAAATAACTCAATGACCACCTACATCAATCATCATTCCAAAAAACATTAGATATTAATATGTGACAGTGAGTTGGCTTAAAGTATCCTATTGTTATTTCTACTAGGTGCTTTCTGATCTAACAAATATTATGTCCTATAAGATATTATGCAGTGGTTACATGTCATCGATAATATGATGAGAATCACAACAACTATGTGTAGTAGCATCACAGGACTATTAACACTTGGAAATAATATCATGATCTCACACGATTTATAGCAATCCTATTGCACATGGGTGCAAATCAGTATCATATCAATAACTGGTACTGTTGCATGAATCTTTCAAGGAGGGATCTTGTAGTGCATGCTAGCTGCACTATATTTTGAATTAATTAATTCATGCCATTAGTGTCTCAAAAATAATAACACTAGTATTCCTATGTAGTGGGTTCCATGTATATACGTTAAGTAAAGAGGGTGAGATTAAAATCTATGCATGTGCATGCATAATTTAAGAAGTGGATTAACATATGTGCATGGTTTTACATGTAGTACGTGAATGGGTTGTTAGGAAGTTACATAAGGTTACAAAATGAAGAGTACATGGAAAGTGTCATTGCATTGGTACTAGCTAGCTAACTAATCTAGTGGAATATTTTGAGGCCCTTTTACCCATTCTTTTCGCATTTTTCCTATAAATAGGTGCTCTTGCCTGGTGAGAAATCTAACATCCAAACTCGAATTCTTCTTTGATATTCTATCTCTCCTTTGATGATCATCATCCCTTTCATATCTCTATGTTTAGGGGGAGGTAACAGCATATGGGGTGTAGAAGAATAGGGGAAAAGATGAGAGGGAGGCATTGCTAGTTGGTAATTAAGGTTGTTGATAGAAGATAGAGAGCATTCATGATCACATGCATATTATATAATATATAGAAGGGAACTATAATTCATATATAAATTACTTTAATAAGCATGTTCATATATAATAATTTGATGTTCACCCTGGGTATTTATTACCTAGTTAGCTAGCTAGTTTTCTCTTCTAATTGCAGATTTTACCATTATGCCATACAAGGTTTTTAAAAAACTATCGGGAATGCAATTTCATAATAGTTGTTGCTACCTTGCACCTTCTCTCATAAACCTTCCTAATAGGTGTATTTCTATCAGAATCCGAGTCATACAATTTCATATTTCAAAGACCTATAAGTACAAGGGGTGCAATCAAAAAATCAGCTATATATTAGTTACACAGACCAGTGGTCAACTGATTGACAACACACCTTCTCAACTCCAATTGATGTTCAAGTATTGCTCCTATCATCTTGGGGCTTGGACATGATTCTATCATCCTTTTCTCAGTAGATGTTATTTATATGCTCTCTCTTCATATGTCCACTCTTGATCTTATCTATTCTTATAAGTCTACTCATACACCACAACATTCTGATTTTTGCAATGCCTAATGCTAGTGTCAGCACTTAAGAGGGAGATAATAAATTTGAACAGTTGAACCTGATTAACCAGTCTGTCTATAAATTGTATATCAATACATGTTAAACTATATATGGCTTAATCCTTTTAATTAACACCTTTAAACAAATTTTCATAAAAAAAAACATTTAAGCAGAAATTTCAGATCGAGTATATGGTTAAAAAAATAGCAATTTCAGAGACATTCTCGAGTAAGGAAGGTTGAACGAATGTGAAAATTATCAATGAAAACTCACAGCTTGAAGTTAGATTATCCAAACTTCTCAACTGTCTGTCAGCTTGAAGCTTCTAGGACTTTAACACCTGGTTGCCAGCTGTATTTGGCCGTAGTGTGTTAATACATGCTTTAGTCTGTGTATTTAAAGGCTTTTATCAGCTATGATAAGCAGGAAGAAGTATTATTTATATACATCTTTAACAGCAATAATATATGTATAATGATAAATTTAAAGTGCTTGTTGAATCTCTAGAATAAACAGTTATGAAAAATTTATTACTACTATTATTCATATAATTTCATGCCTTTACCTTTTTCTTTTAGACTTTTGGTAAAAAAAATTGGTAAACTGGAACTGTACCTTCTAGACCAGTCCCTAATACTAAGCATGGTGACTATACCTATTTATGCTAGACACATTGGGAAACCATACTTGATTTTGATTTGGTAGTTGATTTCAACTAAATGTTCAGTGTTATCTATACGCTCTTTCAATCTACCTACAACTACCAATTATATGTTCATTGCAAGGTGTAAATTATGCTTTTATAATTCCTGTAAAGCTTAATAAATTAGTTCATTCCTATAGAATTTGTATTCACCAAAACTCTTATTAGGTGAGTTACTTGGAAGGAAAAAGAAACTATATTCTTGCTCTATCGAGCTTTTGCTTTCATTATTCTATTTATCATATACTTCATTGATTTTTGGTTTCTAGTTCATTCTATTTGCAATCCATCACTGCTTGAGATTGATCCAGTATGTGGCTGGTACCCGCAATGTCCTTTTACTCTTTCTACCACTTGTTTTGTAATTTTTGTTTAACGAAAATGCTTTTTATAGAAACTGATTTTTTTTTGTGTATTTTGTTGTTTCAGCTGTGTATCCTAACAAGAAACACAAGAAAAACTAATTTTCTTTGTGTTCTTATACAAAGAAATTAATTTCCATGAAATCAATGACATACAAAATAGAATAACAAAGGAAGCACCAGTGAGGAAGCAATGGAGGTGTGGAGAAAGAATGATCAAGGTGGCTTTAAAGAGAAGAAAATAGATAGAAAAGTGAGAAGGGAGGGTGATTGTGGGAGGGAGAGAGGGTTGGGGTGGGAGAAGGCAAAGTAGTTTGAGTATTTTAAAAAAAAAGGTGTGAAGAGTAAAAAAGGGAGGATAGATTGAGCAACACATTCAATCTCATCACCATACGCCCATCGTAAGAACCCAACAAGCTACAATTTATTTCATTGAATGTTGTTCTCACTTCTCACAGCTGAAATGCTGGTTCTTTCAGCAGAGGTTATAAATTAAGTTACTATGATACTGTGTGTGATAAGCAAACACTTGAAAGTTATTCTAATGGGACAGCCCAATACTTCAGCCTAAGACCAAATCATTCCTCATAACAAGAGGAAATTTCAGCACCAAGACAAAACATGCATTGTCTAATTAAGATTTAACTTAACCATTAGGTGTTCCACATAATAACTAATAAGGTTCCGATTTCAACATTCCATCAATGGTAGGTACACGAATTCACCTTAAACTTCGTATGAAGGGAGGAGACATAAAATTTAAGCAGATTATATTTGAATTTCCAATATATTTTTTTAAAATTTATAAAACCAAATTAAAAGAGATAATAATTATATCCTTAGCTTAATGGGTCAGCTGTGGCTGAACAAAAAAGAGAGAAAGTTGATTCAAACCTCGAGGGTTCTAATCTACTCTTGGTATTGAGACACCAATTGCTTCAAATGCTGCAACTCTTGGTTCTTAACCTCATGATCAACAAATTGTTAGTCGCCTTATACGACTAACTTTTGTATAGAAATCATTTTCCAAAACTTGTATAGTTCCCCAATTTATGGTTATTTTAGTGATTTTTGTAAATAAATTTTGTTTTATGGATAAAGCTGTCTCTAGAATATGTCCATTGGATTTAATGATGAAATATGTGCAATTTCAGGTGAAAAAGAGGCTAAGTCATGAAGTGCCAAAAGCGACAGTTGAGCTTAGCTCATCAGTGGGCTAAGCGCGCATCCACCGCTAAGCGCAGCTTCAGTGCACTTAGTGCGACAGAAGAATCTAGCAAGGCATCAGCATCAAGGCCGCATGCTAAGCACGAGATTAGTGTGCTAAGCACAACAGGTGTCTTCATCCAGGCTCAACGCACGACTGGCGCTAAGCCTGAATCCACTTACCCGCGCTAAGCGCGAGGGTGGCGCTAAGCACAACGTTGCGAATTCAGAGCCTATTTAATGCCTATCTTGTGCAGAATTAGGGTAGAGACTTTAAGTAGATGATTGGCACAGATTCCAGAGCACACCATAGTGCCTACTTCGGGAAAAAAGCTCTGGAGGCAGCAAGAAGAGCAGCTTTGGCAGAGATACCTAGGTTTTATAAGCTTATTATGGTTAGGGTTTCTTTTGTAATGGCTGGCTAAATACCCTAGTTGGGGATTTCTAATGAATAGCTTATGTAAATACCTAATATCTAATTGATTATGTTTTCTATGTTCAATGCTTCCTTCAATGCTTAATGTTTGTATGCTTTTGGTCCGATCATCCATTTGTGTGCATAGTTAGGTGACTTTAGCATTGGGAAATGTACTATTGCCTTAGAACTTGATTGAAGCAGGATCGAAACTTAGTCTTACAAGAGAGATCTGCGGATTAAGTTTTGGTTTTAATTATGTTGTACAATAATGCTGTTTAGTCTAGGCCTAGTCTTACAAGAGGGATCTGCGGACGAAGCTTAGGCTAAATTAGGCTAAACTTTCGTAAGCTACTTGAGCTGAGTCTAGTCTTATAAGAGGGATTTGTGGACGAAACTCAGTTTAAGTTAGTCTAAACCTAAGTAGGCTATCTCAATTGGGCCTAGTCCAACAAGAGGGATCTGAGGACGAAGCTTGGATTGATTCGGTCTGATGAGGGATCAAGGTTTAGTAATTTAGGCTACAACATAGAACATAAGAGCATGATTGATTAGAGAAATATTTTTATATGCATCAACTTGTTTGTTAGAAAGACCCAACATTTCGACCTATTGCTGTCACTTTTATTTACTTTGCATTTTATAGTTTTCAGCATAAAAGTTAGTTTAAATTTTGTTTGAAATTATCAATCATACATGTTCTTTCAACAATGCTTCATTTCTGAACTTAATTCAGGCTAACATTAGTTCCCTGTGTTCGATACTCCGATTCATCCATTTTAATTTTTAAATACTTGACGATCCGGTGCGCTTTCCGACAAACTGGATTTCCCTTGAATATATTTGAACGAATAAAAAGTGGAACAAAAAGCAACCGGAGGGGAAATCCAACAAAGTATTTATGGTGCCGTTGCAGGGGAACTAAGTTGTTAGTAGAGTTTAGTTTAGTTGTGCAGCATTGCTTTATTCTTGCTTTCTTTGATTTATTGATTCTTTTGACTAACATAGTAGTTATAGCACATTCATTGTTCTTTTGAACTAGATAACTGCTGTTTTGTTTTCTTGTATGTAAAGAAGATCTACTGCAGGTGATTTGATCCCTATTGATTTGGAGATTAACGCCACTTGTAGAAGGCGTAATCAAGAGAGAATTAGAAATTTTTTGCAGGATTTAGAAGCAGCAGTAATTCCATAGGAAGAACCTTAATCTTCTGAGGCATCTTCTAGTTTTCCTATTGCAGGACATTCTCATTTAGATCATATCGAAGACCACATCATGGCTGATGAGCCAAGAAGAGTCACCCTGGAAGATTATTCAAGTTCTAACGTGCCACAATTTTTCACCAGCATTGTTTAACCATAAGTTCAAGCACAAACCATTACATATCCGCCATCATTGATTCAGCTAATTTAGAATAATCCGTTTCATAGTTTACCAAATGAAGACCCATATGCACACTTAGCCACCTACATAGAAATATGCAATACTATTAGGTTGGCTGGAGTGCCTGAAGATGCAATTCGATTGAGCTTGTTTTCATTTTCTTTATCGGGAGAAGCTAAGAGGTGGCTTCATTCATTTAAAGGAAGTAGTCTTAAGACATGGGATGAGGTTATGGAGAAATTTCTCAAGAAATATTTTCCTGAGTCTAAGACTGCAGAAAGCAAAGCCGCCATCCCTTCTTTTCACCAATTTCTCAATGAATCTTTGAGTGAGGCCTTGGAAAGATTCTGTGGTTTATTGAGAAAGACTCCTACTCATGAATTCTCAGAACCGATACAGATCAACATTTTTATAGATGGGTTAAGACCATAGTCCAAGCAGCTATTGGACGCTTTTGCAGGTGGGAAAATCAAATTGAAGACCCCTGAAGAAGCCATGGATCTCATTGAAAATATGGCTACAAGTGACATTGCTATTTTGAGAGATAGAGCTCACATTCCTACTAAAAAGAGTTTATTGGAGCTAACGTCCCAAGATGCATTATTGGCACAAAATAAGTTGTTGTCTAAGCAAATTGAGGCATTGACTGAAACACTAAGTAAGTTGCCAACTCAAATTCATTTTGCACATACTTCACATGCTTCTGTTTTGCAGGTTGTAGGATGTACCATCTGTGGGGGAGCTCATGAATCTGGATGCTGTATCCCTATTGAAGAACAACCCACTCATGAAGCCAATTACATGGGAAATCAACCCAAAAACAATTTTAATGCAGGAGGATTTTATGGATTCCAGCATGGCCAGCAATACAATCAACAACAAGAACAATGAGGGAACCACCCTGGAAATTAATTCAATAGAGATCAAGGTGGACCGTCTACAAGGCCACAACAACAAGGGCCGAGTCTCTATGATCGCACAATGAAGTTGGAAGAGACTTTAGCTCAGTTCATGCAGGTTTCTATGTCCAACCAGAAGAGCATAGAGTCTGCCATAAAGAATCTGGAGGTCCAAGTGTGATAGCTTGAAAAGAAATTGGCGGATAGATCATCAAGCAGTTTTATAGCTAATACAGAGAAAAATCCCAAGGAGGAGTGTAAAGCTGTGATGACTAGAAGCAGAAGGGCAATCCATGTGGATGAGAGTGAAGCTGAGAAGAAGATGGAGAACCATAAACAACATCTGGCACCTAAGCCAGCACTTGAACCCATTTCTGATTTTGTAGAACTTGAAGAGATTAATGAGGTGGCTGAAGATGATAAGGAAGAGCAGACACCAATAAAAGAGAAAGAAAAAGAAAGAATAAAAGAAGAAGAAAAAAGAAAAAAATTTGTGATGTAAGCTCCATAGGAGCTTGTAGGCCTAGGATCTTCTTCATCAATGGATTCCTTTGCTTCTTGGAAGATGAATGGCAGCGGAATGGAGAAGGAAGAGAGAGAGAGGAGACACCACTTCAAGGAGAAGATGAGTCTAGAAGAAGCTCACCACCATAGGAGCCATGGATAAGAACTCAAGAGTAGTGTTTATGTTGCTTAAGGCTTGGATAGTTACAATTTTTGTTTGCTTATGATCAATTATCATGAATAACACAATTCAAGAGAGCTTAAGACTTATTTGATTCACAAATCCAGCCACAACTCAGCACCACAACTCAATTTCATCGTAGGCATCATGTAGGAAACTTAGAAAAAAAAAGAGTTCAACAACAAGACTACTTCTAGGAATTGATTTAGAACATGTTATGAACTAAATAACATGCATGAATTAGACTCAAAATTCAAAAGATAGGCTAAGAATGACAAGAATACATGAACAAATGTATCTAGAATTCAATAAACAAAATAAAAATTCAACACAAACTTAGAACATAATGTGACAATTACTATGACTAAACATGACTCTAAGACAACATGGATTAAGTGATTTACACTTAGATTTTGTGTTTTTTTTTCTAATCAATATTTTGGAAGAAAATTTAGATCTAAGGTTCAGCACAAGAATATTATGAATGAAAAATGATAGAACCTAAAATCAACACAAAAACATGATTCAAGAGTAGATCTACAAAATTTGAACCATATAAATGCAAGAACAAGTGTAGATCTAAGATTTAATCGGTTTATTTTTTTTAATATACTCTAAACAGCACCAAAACACAAGACAATGGAGGATATACATGGAGAATAAGATGAAGAACAAGGAATTAAAGAGAATTCACCGAACAAAAAGATAGAGGAAGCAAAAGAACATCACCTAGATGAAGATGCTCTTGATACCACATGATGTAAGCTCCATTGGAGCTTGTAGGCCTAGGATCTTCTTCATCAATGGATTCCTTTGCTTCTTGGAAGATGAATGGCAGTGGAATGGAGAAGGAAGAGAGAGAGGAGACGCCACTTCAAGGAGAAGATGAGTCTAGAAGAAGCTCACCACCATAGGAGGCCATGGATAAGAGCTTGGAGGAAGAAGGAGATGAATGAAGGGAGAGGGAGAGAAGAGCATGAAATTTTGTGCTCTAAGAGAGCTTTGAAATCTAAAGTTTAATTTTCAAATCATCAAAGTTAAAAAAAAATGCACACACATGACCTCTATTTATAGCCTAAGTGTCACACAAAATTGGAGGGAAATTTGAATTTCTATTCAAATTTCACTTGGATTTGAAATTGAATTTGTGGAGCCAAATTTTGGAGCCAAAATTTCACTAATTATGATTAGTGAATTTTAGTTATGGTTCAACCCACTAATCAATGATCAAGTCCAAGATTCTCCACTAAGTGTGCTTAGGTGTCATAAGGCATGTAAAGCATGAAGGACATGCACAAAGTATGACTATATGATATGGCAATGGGGTGTAGCAAGCAAATGCTCACCCCCCCTCTAAAATTTAACTGGATTGAGCTTCTCCCAATTCAATTAAATTTATTTTCCAACACACACATCAAATATTCACTTAATGCATGTGAAATTACAAAACTACCCCTAATACAAAAACTAGTCTAGGTGCCCTAAAATACAAGGGCTAAAAAATCCTACATTTCTAGGGTACCCTACCTACATTATAGAGCCCTAAATACAAGGCCCAAAAATAATGAAACCTTAATATATGTACAAAGATAAGTGGGTTCATACTTAGCCCATGGGCCCAAAATCTGCCTTATGGCTCATGAGAACCCTAGGGCCTTCTCTTGCATCTCTGGCCTAATCTACTTTGAGTCGTCTATCCAATGCCCTTCTGGGGTAGGATTGCATCATTCCCTCCCCCGTTAAAAGGATTTGACCTCAAATCCTGAGGTTCTTCAAACTCTAGGCTTTTTTTCTGAACACCTGTAAAAAGAACAAAAATATATATATTAGTGGTGTTTGGTATGTTGAAGTAAGGTAAGGTCTGAAAACCCATTTCCTGGGCATCTTCCCATGAAGGAACATAATTCATCACCAACTCAATGGGTGGTGCTACAAGTATAGAAAAATATGGGACAAACCTTTTGTAAAAGTTTGTTAAGTCATGGAAGTCCCAAATTTTTCTTATACTTGGTGGAGTGGGCCACTCAGGAATGACCTTTATTCTCTTAGGGTTCATGGGAACCCTTTGATCACTATTTAAAAAATTAAGAAAAGTGATACAATAAAACATACATTTTTCTGTATTTTCATGTTGATTATTCCTACCAAAAAGTTACAACAAACCTAAGGTGTCCCACATGAGCACCTAGGTTTGCATTGAAACAAAAAATAAGAACAAACCTACCTAATGAGTCCCTATGTACACAAATCATGAAGATGTTGGGTGCATGAGTGATTTTACAAAAGAGTGTTGCACCACTCAACACATTCATCATACTACCTATCATAAGGATTTGGTGCCTAATAATACCTATTTTAGGCACCAACAAAGCACAAGGATTTAAGCTCATGCGAACCAAACCCTCATCCAAAAACTCCTTCACTTGAGGAATAACCTCAAGCTCAAGAGGTATGGCGGTGCTAAGGGATGTTTCCCTTGATTGGAGTGCCCTTTTAATATCACCTTTTGTTGCAAAATGATTTTCCTTCTTAACAATCTTCTTGGAGGAATCCTTTTCCTCCTTTTCCTTCCCCTTGGCCTTTGAAGACAAGGCCTTACTATCCTTCTTTTTCTTTTGTTTTTCTAGGTTTTCTTCCTCATCCCTCTTATCTTTCATAGTTAGTTGATCTTTGGCCACCTGTGAAGGTGTTTGAGGATGCAACACAAATTTAGTGCCAAGATGGGTGAGGGTAATTTCATTAGTTAGGCCATTGTAAATGATCTTCCAATTAAATTGCCATGGCCTTCCTAAAAGAATATGTCCTACCTCCATGGGAACTATATCACAATTAACTTCATCCTTATATGTCCCAATGGAGAAAGTGACGTGTCATCATTTTCTCATACTTCTTAACCCTTTTTGTCACCATTTTAATTACTGATTAGCCTTAATTGCCAATTTAATTATGCAGTTTTATCATTTGGGCCTACTGGATTAATTTTGTGTTTTTAATTTAATTTCAGGAGAATTATAAGCAATTGGGCTTGAATCCATAATTGGGCTTGGACTAGAAGAGAGCAGACTATTTTATTCTACCAAATCTTATCTTATCTAGATTTATCTCATCTAGATATTATTTCATCTAGATTTTATCTTATCATATCTGGATTTTATCTCATCTAGATATTATTTCATCTAGATCTTATCTTATCTTATCTTATCTAGATTTTGTTTCATCTTGATTTTGTTTCATCTAGATTTTGTTTTATCTTATCTTATCTAGATTTTATTTTATTTATGGGCTTGGACTTAAAACAGATTTGTAAGCTTTGGGGCTGAGAACTATATAACAGCACCAAGGTTCTAGTTTTACTCTCTCTCTCTTTTTCGTTTATAGTCTTTTTCGTTTTAGGGACAAAGAATAATCTTAGGTTTTGCCATTCCAGTTTTACTATTCACATAGCAATAAAATTTCGTTTTCTGCTTCAATCTACAATTTCGTTTCTACTAATTAATGGAAGGCTAAGTCTCCAGTGTTGTTTTCTCTTGAGGATCAAGCATAGCTCTCTTTGAGGTTTTACTATTTCCATTGAATTCTGATCAGTTTTTCCTCTTCACCAATTACTCTATATTTGTTGTTATTAATCCATGCATGCTTAGTACTTGATTAATTGTCTCTGCGCTTAATTTACGTTCATGCTTAATGATCAGTTTCATTCATGATTAATTGGTGTATGTATTGCTTAATCACATAATGAATGCATTATGTTAAATTTCACTTAGTAATTTAATTTAGGGTTGGATTAAGTGGTTGAACTGATAAAGGATAAATTCTCGTAACTTAGGATAAGAGACTTGCTTATGCATCAAGGGGAAACAATGTGTTTTAATTCTGATATTTTCTAATTCAAATTTACTTGCTGTTTAATTTACAAAAACAAACAACCCCCCCCAATTCGTTACTATTTTATTACTATCTGTTATGAACGTTTGGTTGACCCTTGCTCGTTGGGAGACGACCTAGGATCACTTCCTTGATACTGCATTTTTAATGTTTATTTGATTCGGGTACGACCTCGATCAAATTTGGCGCCGTTGCCGGGGAACAGTGGGCCAAAGGTTCATAATAGTGTTTAGTTATCGTATTTTGTGTAGCATTCTGTTTTACATTTCAGTTGCATTCCCTGTTTAGTGACTGTTTTTAGCGACTGATTCAGCTTTGTGTTTTGCTGTGAACAGTGATTAGCGACTGATTTTGCAATTTGATTAGCGGTTTTTGTTTTGATAGTCAGAGTTCTTATTTTTGGCTGATTTTTTGTGTGGTAGATTCTTTTGATCCATATTTTGTGTGAAAAATACCAGGAGCACTTGGTGTGGCAATATTTGAGAGACAAATATTTTGGGGACTTGTTTTTAGCAAAACTTAAAACGGCCATAACTTTTGCTCCGGGTATCAGAACGACTATTATTATATATGCATTTGGGGTAGAAAAAAGTTTCCCATATTGTGATAACCTGCTTTAGTTGGTTGGGGTCTCCCAAGCTCCATAAATCAGCCGTTTACTAAGTTTTTTTTATTTTTCAAGTCTTATTGTCCTATTTTTTCTAAACTTTGCTTAGGTAGTTTTCATAGTTAGACTTTGAATTTTTGTTTGAAATTTTTTTGTGCTATCTTTTCATGATTTTAGGGTGTTCCTCACAAAATTTCAGCCCATTTTAATATCGTTTGATTATAGCTGTAGTTTTACCCCCTTGTTAGGTGCTTGTTGAGAAACACATTATTTGCTGCATATAGTGCATGACTAGGGGCAATCCAGGTGATTTACAACCCTTTGATCCTGAAATAGATAGAACCTTTCATAGATTAGTTATGCATAATGTGCATCCTGGTCATTCTGTACATTTTGAGCATTCTGTTGAGGGCGATTTTGAATATTTTGATTTTTAGCATTCAACTACTAATTTTCATACTGAGAACATGGATCAACCTCCACCTCCTGAGAGGACTCTTAGGGAGATGGCTGCACCTGATTTCATTTATGAAAGCTTGTGCATTCAATATCCTGATGAAGGTGTTCCATATGTTCTCAAGACTGGACTAATACATTTGCTGCCCAAGTTTCATGGTCTTGCAGGTGAATATCCTCATAAGCATCTTAAGGAGTTTCATATTGTTTGTTCCACCATGAAGCCCCCTGATGTCCAAGAAGATCATATCTTTCTAAAGCTTTTCCTCATTCTCTGGAGGGAGTGGCAAAAGATTGGCTATACTACCTTGCTCCCATGTCCATTTTCAGTTGGGATGACCTTAAGAGGGTGTTCTTGGAGAAATTATTCCCTGCATCTAGGACCACTGCCATCAGAAAAGACATTTCAGGCATCAGGCAACTTAGTGGAGAAAGCTTGTATGAGTACTGGGAAAGATTCAAGAAATTGTGTGCAAGCTGTCCTCACCACCAGATTTCTGAGCAACTCATTCTTCAATATTTCTATGAGGGACTTAACAACATGGAGAGGAGTATGATTGATGCTGCTAGTGGTGGAGCTCTTGGTGATATGACCCCTGCTGAAGCTAGGAATTTGATTGAGAAGATGGCTTCCAACTCCCAACAATTCAGTGCAAGAAATGATGCTATTGTCCTTAGAGGAGTCCATGAGGTGGCCACGGATTCATCTTCATCTACTGAAAATAAAAAGCTTGAAGGAAAACTTGATGCCTTGGTCAACCTAGTAACTCAGCTTCCCATAAATAAGAAATCTGCACCTGTTGCAAGAGTCTATGGTCTATGTTCTTCTGCAGATCACCATACAGATCTCTGTCCTTCTTTGCAGCAATCTGGAGTCAATGAGCAACCTGAAGCTTATGCTGCAAACATTTATAATAGACCTCCTCAACAGCAAAACCAACAACAACAGAATAATTATGATCTTTCAAGCAACAGATACAATCCAAGTAGGAGGAATCATCCAAATCTGAGATGGACAAGTCCTCCAAAACAACAACAGCCTGTCCCTCCTTTCCAGAATGTTGCTGGTCCAAGCAAGCCATATGTTCCTCCTCCAATACAGTAGTACTCACAACAAAGACAACAAGCAACTAAGGCTCCTCCTCAACCTTCCTTAGAAGAGTTAGTGAGGCAAATGACCATCCAGAATACGCAATTTCAGTAAGAGATAAGAGCTTCCATTCAGAGTCTGACAAATTAGATGGGGCAGATGGCTACTCAGATGAACCAAGTTCAGTCCCAAAATTCTAACAATTGCCTTCACAAACTGTGCAAAATCCGAAAAACGTGAGTGCCATCACCTTGAGGTTCGGCAACCAAATTCAAGTGCCTCCACCAGTAGTAGCACCTGCACCTGAACCTGTCATGCTTCATTCTACACCTGAAAAAGAGGATGAGATAGTTTCACAAAAGAGAAAACTTCCTAACAAAAATTTTCATGTAGGTGGACCTTCTTCTAGTAATTCTGACTTACAGCAGCCTCCTATCCCTCTTCCATTCCCACCTAGAGCAATTCCAAACAAAAAGATGGAAGAAGCAGAAAAGGAGATCCTGGAGACCTTCGGGAAAGTAGAGGTGAACATACCTCTGCTAGATGCCATCAAGCAGATTCCAAGATATGCCAAGTTTCTAAAGGAGTTGTGCACCCACAAAAGGAAGCTCAAAGGCAATGAAAGGATTAGCATGGGCAGAAATGTGTCAGCATTGATAGGTAAATATGTCCCTCACCTTCCTGAGAAATGTAAGGACCCAGGTACTTTCTGTATACCTTGCATTATTGGGAACAATAAATTTGAGAATGCCATGCTCGATCTAGGAGCATTAGTTAGTGTCATGCCTTTGTCCATTTTCAATTCTTTATTGATTGGACCTTTGCAATCTACATATGTGGTGATTCATTTGGCAAATAGAAGTGTTGCTTACCCCGCAGGTTTCATAGAGGATGTGCTGGTTCGGGTTGGTGAACTTATTTTTCCTGTTGATTTTTATGTTCTTAATATGGAAGAGGGATTTTCCCATGGTTCAGTTCCAATTATTTTAGGCAGGCCATTTATGAAAACAGCCCGAACCAAGATAGATGTTTATGTTGGCACATTGTCTATGGAATTTGGTGATATTGTTGTTCATTTTAACATTCTTGATGCCATGAAACATCCATCTGAGAATCATTCTGTTTTTCGTGCTGAGATAATTGATCAGATTGTTGATGATTATATGTTTGATTTTGATTTTGTTCTTCATGGTAGGAAACATCCATTTTTATCTGATCTGCATACTTGTCACTCCTTATGCATTGAATCTGAATCTGAGTTTGAATCTGATCATGTATCTGATTTTTATGCTGATTTTTTTGGGTGTTTTACCTTTTGATGTTGATTTTTTAGAGTAAGAATACACTAACCATGTTGCAGGAAGTACATATGCTTCTGACTTGCTTTATGAGGTACAGGCTGAGGAACCTTCCACTTCTCCTACCCTGGTTCCTCCCACTGTTTAGCCACCACCCACACCAGAGTTGAAGCCCTTACCAGCAACCCTCAAATATGTTTACTTGGAGGACAAGGAAAAATTTCCAGTGATCATCTTTGCCTCCCTTGATGCTGAGCAAGAGGACAAGTTGTTGCTAGTGCTCAAGAAGCACAAGAAGGCCATTGGATGGACTTTAGTAGGCATTACTGGTATTAGCCCATCTACCTGCATGCATAGGATACTTTTAGAGGATGGAGCTAAGCCAGTGAGGCAGCCACAGCGGCGACTCAACCCCGTCATTCTAGATGTTGTGAAAAAGGAAGTGACCAAGCTCTTACAAGCTGAAATCATCTACCCCATTTCTGACTGCAAGTGGGTGAGTCCAGTCCAAGTGGTTCCTAAGAAGACAGGCCTCACACTGATTAAGAATGAAAGGGATGAGCTTATCCCTACAAGAGTGCAGAACAACTGGCGAGTCTACATTGATTATAGGAGGCTGAACCAGGTAACCAGAAAAGATCATTTTCCCCTGCCTTTCATTGATCAAATGCTTGAGCGCTTGGAAGGTAAGTCTCATTACTGTTTTCTTGATGGTTTTTCTGGTTATTTACAAATTCATATTGCTCCTGAGGATCAAGAAAAGACCACATTCACCTGTCCCTTTGGCACTTTTACCTATAGGAGGATGCCCTTTGGCCTATGCAACGCCCCTGGTACCTTCTAGCGGTGTATGCTTAGCATTTCCAGTGACTTTTTAGAGAGTTGCATAGAGGCGTTTATGGATGATTTTACTGTTTATGGATCCTCTTTTGATACATGTTTGGATAGTCTGGATAGAGTTCTTAATAGATGCATTGAAACTAACCTTGTGCTGAATTTTGAAAAATGTCCCTTCATGGTAGAACAAGGTATAGTTTTAGGGCATATCATTTCGAATAGGGACATAGAGGTAGACCCTGCAAAAATAGATGTTATTTCACAATTGCCTTACCCCTCTTGCATGCGAGAAGTTCGTTCTTTTCTTGGTCATGCAGGGTTTTACAGGCGCTTTACCAAAGATTTTAGCAAAGTGGCCCTCCCACTATCCAATCTGCTGCAAAAGGAGGTGGAGTTTGATTTTGATGACCAATGCAAAGAGCGTGCGGTGACTACCACCCATATCATTCAGGCACCTGATTGGACAGCCCCATTTGAGCTAATGTGCGATGCATTGGGGGCTGTCCTTGCTCAAAAGATTGATAAGTTGCCTCGAGTGATCTACTACGCTTCCAGAACTTTGGATGTTGCTCAAGAAAATTACACTACCACAGAGAAGGAGCTATTAGCGATAGTTTTTGCTCTTGAAAAATTTCGTTCATATTTGCTTGGTACTCGTGTTATTGTTTATACTGACCATGCAGCTCTAAAGTACCTATTGAAGAAGCCTGAATAAAAGCCTAGATTGATATGGTGGATGCTTTGGCTCCAAGAGTTTGATTTGGAGATCCGTGATCGGAGTGGTGCGCAGAACCTTGTGGCTGACCATCTGAGTAGGATTGAGCGTGTGTCTGAGGACTCACCCATTCAGGATGATTTCCTGGATGACCATTTGTACATTCTGTATAGTATTTCTGATTCCTTCCCTACTCCCTGGTTTGCTAATATTGTGAATTATTTGGTTGCTTCTGTTTTTCCTCCCTTAGCATCTAAAGCTCAAAATGATAAAAATAAGAGCGATGCTAAGCATTATATTTGGGATGACCCCTATTTATGGAAGTTGTGCAGTGACCAGGTTATTAGGAGATGCATTCTGGACCATGAAATTGACTCAGTCCTGCAATTTTGTCATTTTTCCGCACCAGGTGGCCATCTTGGCATACAAAGGACAGCTTGCAAGATGCTTGACTACGGTTTCTATTGGCCCACCATCTTCAAGGATGCGTGGAGAATCTGTAGCACTTGTGAGCCTTGTCAGAGAGCAGGTGGCTCACTTTCATGGAGACAACAAATGCCTCAACAACCCATGTTATTCTGTGAGGTGTTTGATGTCTGGGGTATAGATTTTATGGGGCCTTTTCCTGTCTTTTTTGGTTTTGTTTATATTCTCCTTGCTGTTGATTATGTTTCAAAATGGGTGGAAGCCAAACCCACCAGAACTAACGATGTTAAGGTTGTTGTGGATTTTGTTAGATCTAATCTGTTTCACAGGTTTGGAGTCCCTAGAGCCATCGTTAGTGATGAAGGCACCCATTTTTGTAACAAATCCATGTATGCCTTGCTAAAAAAGTATAGGGTCGTGCACAAAATTTCCACACCATACCACCCCCAAACTAATGGGCAGGTTGAGATTTCAAACAGAGAGATAAAAAGGATTTTGGAGAAGATTGTGCAGCCGAACAGAAAGGATTGGAGCACCAGGCTAGATGATGCTCTTTGGGCGCATAAGACTGCCTACAAAGCACCCATAGGAATGTCTCCTTATCGGGTTGTCTTTGGAAAGCATGTCATCTCCTTGTAGAGATAGAGCACAAAGCCTACTGGGCTGTAAAGACCTGCAACTTCTCTATTGATCAGGCTGGAGAGGAAAGGAAGTTGCAACTAAGTGAGCTAAATGAGATCCGGTTAGAAGCCTATGAGAATTCCAAATTGTACAAGGAGAAGACCAAGAAGTTCCATGACAGCTTGATAGCTAAGAAGGACTTTGTGGTTGGACAGAAAGTTTTATTGTATAACTCTAGGCTCGGACTCATGAGTGGTAAGTTGAGGTCAAAGTGGATTGGTCCTTTTGTGGTGACTAATGTTTTTCTTTATGGTACAGTTGAGATCAAAAGTGAGTACACAGATAAGAGCTTCAAGGTCAATGGACACCGGCTGAAACCATTTCTCACAAATCCCTCCTTCGTGGATGTAGTGGTGGAGGAGACCTCCTACTGCACCCTACTTCTCTTCCGCCATGACTTAGAGAGTTTTCTTTTTCTGTCTCCTTCTTTACTTTTATTGCACTTGTCCAAATTTATTGATTGCTTTGATTGTTCTTGATCTTATGATTGTGCTACATTGAGGACAATGTGTTGTTTAAGTGTGAGGGGGGGGGGGGGAGAGAAGATTGTTCTTTAATTTTGTTGGGTATTCTAGTTTAATTTTGTTAGGTTTTCTAGGTTAATTTTGGTTTTATGTTTTGTGTACAACATTGCATGTTCTCTTTGAATTGTAGGTTATGTACAAGTAATGGGTAATTGTTGTTGAAATAGGAGTTTCTTGGCATTTTGTGAATTGAAATCCTTGTTTTTTCTCTGCATGTCAAGTTAGTTTTGAGTCTAGAAGAAGCTCACCACCATAGGGGGCCATGGATAAGAGCTAGGAGGAAGAAGGAGATGAATGAAGGGAGAGGGAGAGAAGAGCACGAAATTTTGTGCTCTAAGAGAGCTTTGAAATCTAAAGTTTAATTTTCAAATAATCAAAGTTAAAAAAAATGCGCACACATGACCTCTATTTATAGCCTAAGTGTCACACAAAATTGGAGGGAAATTTGAATTTCTATTCGAATTTTACTTGGATTTGAAATTGAATTTGTGGAGCCAAAATTTCACTAATTATGATTAGTGAATTTTAGTTATGGTTCAGCCCACTAATCAAAGATCAAGTCCAAGATTCTCCACTAAGTGTGCTTAGGTGTCATAAGGCATGTAAAACATGAAGGACATGCACAAAGTGTGACTATATGATGTCGCAATGGGGTGTAGCAAGCAAATGCTCACCCCCCTCTAAAATTTAATTGGATTGGGCTTCTCCCAATTCAATTAAATTTATTTTCCAACACACACATTAAATATTCACTTAATGCATGTGAAATTACAAAACTACCCCTAATACAAAAACTAGTCTAGGTGCTATAAAATACAAGGGATGAAAAATCTTACATTTCTAGGGTACCCTACCAATGTTATGAAGCCCTAAATACAAGGTCCAAAAATAACGAAACCTTAATCTAATATGTACAAAGATAAGTGGGCTCATACTTAGCCCATGGGCCCAAAATCTGCCCTAAGGCTCATGAGAACCCTAGGGCCTTCTCTTGCATCTTCGGCCCAATCTACTTTGAGTCTTGTATCCAATGCCCTTCTGGGGTAGGATTGCATCAAGTTGAAAAATGAAAAACAAAAGGAGAAATTTGTTGATGATGAGATGAGGAGAGGCTAGAGTGAGGCAAACACTGAAAAGAAGAAGGATACTACTCGAAATAAAGGCAAGGAAGTACCTTATCCTTTGGTACCTTCCCGGAAAGAGAAAGAAAGACATTTGGCCAGATTTCTTGATATCTTTAAGGAACTAGAAATTACTTTACCCTTTGGAGAAGCACTTCAATAAATGCCCCTTTATGCCAAATTTTTAAAAGATATGCTGACAAAGAAGAACCGGTACATTCATAGTGACAAAATTATGGTGGAAGGAAATTTTAGTGTTGTGATTCAATGCATTCTTCCACCTAAGCACAAAGATCCGGGAGTTTTCATGATACCGTGTTCCATTGGTGAGGTTGTTATAGGAAAAGCTCTCATAGACTTGGGAGCTAGTATCAACTTAATGCCTCTCTCCATGTGTCGGCGACTTGGAGAGATAGAGATAATACCTACACACATGACCCTCCAGTTAGCTTATCGCTCCATCACAAGACCGTATGGAGTGATTGAAGATGTTTTGGTGAAGGTGAAGCACCTTATATTTCCAGCTGATTTTGTGGTGATAGACATAGAAGAGGATGCTGATATTCATCTCATTCTTGGCCGCCCATTCATGTCTACTACAAGCTGTGTAGTAGATATGGGAAAGAAGATGTTGCAAATGGGCATAGAAGATAAAAAAATAAGCTTTGATCTATTTCATGAAGATAAAGAGCCACCTGACTGGAAGGTCTGTTTTAAAGTTCATGTGATGGAGAAAGAAGGCTTGAGAAGAAGGTCCTTGAAGTTTATTGGATCCTAGATAACAGGATGATGCATCAAGCTAGTGACGTTAAAGAAGCGCTTACTGGGAGGCAACCCAGCTTTTCTTTCCCTTCTGTATCTCCATTTTTTTTCTTGCATGTAGTTAAAACATCTTGCTTGTGATTGTGATTTATTTCAGCTTGTTTAGTAATGAACAAAAAGGGTTTTTAAATTATACGTGAAGAGATAAGCAAAAAATAACTTAGAAAAATTTTCAGATTGCTTATCTGCTAAGCGCAAACCTTGCGCTAAGTGCCATCTCTTCACGCGCTAAGCCGAGCTCGCTCATGCTAAGCGCTAAGACCCCTGATTGATTGGCTGAATGGTTCAGCTAAGCGCACATCTGATGCAATTCTACCCCGCAAGGGCATTGGATAGAAGACTCCAAGTAGATTGGGCCAGAGATCCAAGGGAAGGCCCTAGGGTTCTCATGAGCCTTAGGGTAGATTTCGAGCCCATGGGCTAAGTATAAGCCCGCTTATCTTTGTAAATATTAGAATAGGTTTTTCCTTCGTTTGGGCCTTGTATTTTGGCCATTCTAGTAGTATAGGGTTTTAGCCTTGTATTTCGAGGCATTTTGAGTAGTCTTTGTAGTATGGACTTTTTTTGTATTTTCATGTATTTTGTCATGGGGGTGAGCTTAGCTATTATAGGGGGTGTGTAGCTAAGTTCTAGCTTCTCATCTCAAGGAGGTGAGCTTAGCTATTAGAGAGGTGTGTGTAGCTAAGCTCTAGCTTCTTTAAGAATCTTTTCAAGGAAGCTTCTCAAGGAGGTGAGCTTAGTTATTAGAGGGGTGTGTGTAGCTAAGCTCTAGCTTCTCAAGGAAGTTTTCTCAAAGAAGCTTCTCAAGGAAGTTTTCTCAAAGAAGCTTCTCAAGGAAGTTTTCTCAAGAAAGCTTCTCAAGGAAGCTACCTAGTCTATAAATAGAAACATGTGTAACACTTGTTATAACTTTGATGAATGAGAGTCTTGTGAGACATACTTCAAAGTTCCACTTCTCTCCCTCTTTTATTCCTTCAATTTCGTGCTCCCCCTCTCTCTTTCTCTCCCTCTTTCTTTTCCTCCATTGAAGCCTCCTTCCAAGCTTCTTATCCAAGGCTCATCTTGGTGGTGAAGCTCCTTCTTCCATGGCTTATTCCCTAGTGGATGGCGCCTCCTCTCACCTCTTCTCCTTTGTCTCCCGCTGCATCTCCATGGTGGAAAATCACCATTAAAGGACCTCATTGAAGCTCAAAGATCCAGCCTCCATAGAAGCTCCACAAGCAAGCTTCCATCAAGTGGTAATCAGAGCACAAGAGCTTCAAGTAGGTGCTCCTTAAACCTCCATTAATTTTTTGCTTTACCTTCTCTTCCATTGTTGTTTCTTCATTTTTTTTCACCATGTATCTCCTCAAATGTCTTGTGCTAAATGTTTTTAACATGATTCTTTAGAGTTTGCACCGATTAAACTTGCTATAGAAGTTAGATTTGATTTTCTATGGTTCAAATTTCTTGTTCTTGTTCTTGAACCATGAATTGTGTTGAGTTTAGGTTCCTTTGAGTTTTGTCTTGTTATTTTTTGTGGCTGAAACCTAAACCATAAAATTCTTACAAAAATATTAAAGTAGAAGAAAACCTCAAAAATCTAGAGTGACTTGTTCACCTATTGTAGTTTTGTCATAGAAGTCATGTCTAGTCATGAAACTTGTCACATAAGATTTCTTATGTTGTGCTAAATTTTATTTTCTAGTTTCTTTGTCTAACTCATTTGTTCATGAGTGTATGAAATTCTTTTAGCCTATTATTTGATTTGAGTCAAATCTTTCATGTTAATTAGTCCTTAACATGTTCATGCAAAATTCTTAGAGAATCTTTGATTGTGAACCTTTTCTTGAACTTTTATGTTTCCTTATGATTGTGTCTATTGTGAATTTGAGTTTTGGTGATTGAATTGCTGGCTTAAATGTTGATCCTAAGTGAATATTGAACTCCTAAAACTGTGCTAAACAATCCTAGTGAGTTCAACATACATAGGAAGGTTGAAAGTAAGCCCAAGGCAATCAATATACCATGCTTAAAAAAAAAAATCGCTGGTGCTGGCAGCTTGGACATACAAACTTGTAAAAATTACTGAGAATTGGTTACTTCGAATTTTGAGCTGAAATTTTTACTGAATTTTCTAGACATCTGGAAAAAAGTTAGAAAAAAAGAAACAAGTGATTTGGATTAAAGGAAAAAATACGAAAAATCACACAAGTTGGCAGGAAAATCAGTATCCAGAAAAAAAAGGTGAAAGAGAAGTGTGCTTGTTGTTTTGGCTCAAAATTTATTCTATAATTGGAAATTTCAATTGAAAATTAGTGTGAAGACAAGTGCCAAAGATAGAGGTTTTTTGAGTCTTTTTTTTCAGTTTTTTTTACTCTACTCTAGAGCCATACTAAGTTTCTCTTTGAGTCCTAACTTGCTTCTATGTCCTTTTCATTGCTTTAATTGTTGAGTAATCCTTGAAAAATTGTCTTGTTAAAATTCCATTGGTTTAGCTTTCATTTCATTTTATTTGGTCTTTGGTTATTGCTTGTCTCTTTGTTTCCTTGTTTGTGGGTTGCCATATAGGGAATTGGAAGGAGGATTGGTGCCATCCCTTGAAGAATTTGAGTCCAAAAGCAAGGGGCCAACCACCTTAAGAGCTATTGGACTAAGAAGCACTCCAAATTGAGTGAATCACCAAAGACAGAACAACCACCAAAATTGAGGACCGTTTTGTAATTTTGTAATTTGCAATTTACTTCCCTTTATTGCTTTCAAGTTTTTGTAACAAAAAGGCCTTTCATTGGAAGTGTGTTGGGAGCCTCCAATAGGTTACCAAACTTCCATTTGTGTGTAATAATTTTAGACAATTTTTACTTAGGATAGTGAGTGTTTTGTTGGGAACCTTGAATGTGGTCATCCAAACACTCTTAGGATTCGCCTAGTTTACTTTTCTTGCTTACTTTCATAGCTTATTTCCTTTACCTTCCATTGTCAAACCACCTAGATAGCTTGCATTTTACCAATTAGTTTTTTCCCTTATCTTTCACACCTCTTTTAGTGTTTATTTTGGCTAGTTTCAACCATAGTTTCTTTTATCTTTTGTTTTCAAACCTCCAACAAGAAAGAACCACAACTTAGGAACCAACATGAGTCATCATTCATCTAGTGTTAATGGCGAGGGTACTAGTCATAAAGACCCTTTATCTAGAATCTTAGATGAGTTGAGTTCCCTCAAGTTATGGAAAGAAAAACAAGAGAGAAAAGAAAAAGGAAAAAAAAGAGTGGAAGAAATAAGTCAAGATGAAAGAAAGAAAATAAGAGAGGAAGAAAGAAGAAAAATAATGAAAGAAATGAAAAGAGAAAAACATGCCTCCTATAGTAGTCATAACTCTTGCAAGAGCCTAAGTGAAGAACTTCGTGACTATTATGAAGGAAGGCATAGGTCACATCTTAGACCTCACTCCCATAGAAGAGAAAAGGAAAGAAAGCCTCAAGAGGCTAACATTAACCTCCCATACTTCCATGGGAAGGACAATGTAGAGGCTAACTTAGTTTGGGAAATAAGGGTAGAGCAACAACTTAAAAAGAAGTCTACATCAAAATTTTACGGCTCTCACTCTTATCCAAAGAAAGACCAAGGTCAAGGCATCTTAGGGGTGACACCTTCTAAGCCCAAAGGTGATAAGGGGAAGACAATAGAAAACCAACCCCTAAGGCTAGTATGCAAGAGAAGACTAGCTCTATAAAGTGCTTTAAATGTCTTGGAAGAGGACACATTACTTCTCAATGCCCCACCACAAAAACCATGATTATGAGGAGCCAAGACATTTATAGTAGCCAAGATGAGGCTACTACGTTACCTTCCTCTAGTGAAAGTGAAGAAGCAAAAGGGGAAGAATCTAGTGAAGAAATCTACCCCCAAGAAGAAGGACAACCTTTAATGGTTAAGGAGGAATGTAAGGAGGTAAGTGTCTCCTCCAAGAGGTTAGTTAAGAAGGAAAGTCATTTTGAAATAAAGACAAACATTAAAGAAACTTTCCCTCTTAGACAACCTCCACATTTTCTCTTTTGTAAAAAGACACTTGCTAGCATTGCCACACCTCTTGGGCTTGAGTTTATTCCTCAAGTAAAGAAGTTGTTGGATGAGGGTTTGGTTCGCAAGAGCTTAAATCCTTGTGCCTTGTTGGTGCCCAAAATAGGTATTATTAGGCACCAAGTCCCTAAAATAGGTGGTATGATGAATGTTTTTAGTGGTGCAACCCTCTTTTGTAAAATCACTCGTACACCTAACATCTTCATGATGTGTGAACATAGGGACCCATTAGGTAGGTTTGTTCTTATTTTTAGTTTCAATACAAACTTAGGTACTTATATGGGACACCTTAGGTTTGTCATACTTTTTGGTAAGAATAATCAATATGAAAATACAAAAAAAGGTATGTTTTATTGTGTTACTTTTTTTAATTTTTCAAATAGTGATCAAGGGGTTCCCATGAACCCTAAGAGAATAAAGGTCATTCCTGAGTGGCCCACTCCACCAAGTATAAGAAAAATTTGGGGCTTCCATGACTTAACAAACGTTTACAACAGGTTTGTCCCATATTTTTCTATACTTGTAGCACCACTCATTGAGTTGGTGAGAAACCATGTTCCTTCATGGGAAGATGCCCAAGAAATGGGTTTTCAGACCTTACCTTACTTCAACATACCAAACACCACTAATAGATATGTTTTTGTTCTTTTTACAGGTGTTGAGGGAAGGAGCCCAGAGTATGAAGAACCTAGGGATTTGAGGTCAAATCCTTTCCAAGGTGGAGGGAATGATGCAATCCTACCCCGCAAGGGCATTGGATAGAAGACTCCAAGTAGATTGGGCCAGAGATCCAAGGGAAGGCCCTAGGATTCTCATGAGCCTTAGGGTAGATTTCGAGCCCATGGGCTAAGTATAAGCCCGCTTATCTTTGTAAATATTAGAATAGGTTTTTCCTTCGTTTGGGCCTTGTATTTTGGCCATTCTAGTAGTATAGGGTTTTAGCCTTGTATTTCGAGGCATTTTGAGTAGTCTTTGTAGTATGGACTTTTTTTGTATTTTCATGTATTTTGTCATGGGGGTGAGCTTAGCTATTATAGGGGGTGTGTAGCTAAGTTCTAGCTTCTCATCTCAAGGAGGTGAGCTTAGCTATTAGAGAGGTGTGTGTAGCTAAGCTCTAGCTTCTTTAAGAATCTTTTCAAGGAAGCTTCTCAAGGAGGTGAGCTTAGTTATTAGAGGGGTGTGTGTAGCTAAGCTCTAGCTTCTCAAGGAAGTTTTCTCAAAGAAGCTTCTCAAGGAAGTTTTCTCAAGAAATCTTCTCAAGGAAGCTACCTAGTCTATAAATAGAAACATGTGTAACACTTGTTGTAACTTTGATGAATGAGAGTCTTGTGAGACATACTTCAAAGTTCCACTTCTCTCCCTCTTTTATTCCTTCAATTTCGTGCTCCCCCCTCTCTCTTTCTCTCCCTCTTTCTTTTCCTCCATTGAAGCCTCCTTCCAAGCTTCTTATCCAAGGCTCATCTTGGTGGTGAAGCTCCTTCTTCCATGGCTTATTCCCTAGTGGATGGCGCCTCCTCTCACCTCTTCTCCTTTGTTTTCCGCTGCATCTCCATGGTGGAAAGTCACCATTAAAGGACCTCATTGAAGCTCAAAGATCCAGCGTCCATAGAAGCTCCACAAGCAAGCTTCCATCAACATCGCTGCGCTAAGCCCAACATCTTCACTGTAAGTTGCACCTTGAGCAGTGGGCTTAGTGTGGATGATGCGCTAAGCGCCCCTTCCTCTATGTGAAAATTTATTATAGCTGCGCTAAGCGCGCCATTCTACACTAAGCCCCAGATTCATTCTGTAAGTTGAGCTATCAAGCTGGGCTTAGCGGAAAAGGATGCGCTAAGCGCCAACATCGTTCTGTTTTGAAATCATTGGAAGTGCACTTAGCGCAAGAAGTGGCGCTAAGCCTGAATCACTCACTGTAATTTGAAGCTTGATGTTACGCTAAGCCTTGCATCTCAGGCTAAGCGCATAATGCAGAAAGATTTTTGGTGATGCAGAAAGCGCTAAGCGCCGCCTGTCTCGCTAATCCCCAAATGCTTACAGGATTTTACAACTTCAAGTTGGGCTTAGCACGAGGCTAGGTTAAGCGCTAGTGTTTTTAAACTCAAACGTCACGTTGGCACGCTAAGCACAATTGCCCACTAAGCGCACCATACAAAATTCAGTTTTTAAAAAGCAAAGGCAGAGGCACTTGGGTTGCTACCTATGCACCCAAACCTCTGCACCTTTTCATCTCTGAGCATTCTTTTGCTTTCTGCTACGTGTGTACTGCTTCTCTGCATCATTTTTTCTTCATTTCAAAGACAATCCAAGTAAGTTAGCATACTTCTATTTTTACTTTTCTTGCTTCAAACCTTAGGATAGTTGATTTATGGTTTTTGTAGTTAGTTGCTGTTAGGTAAGTTACTTAGTTTTAGGGTTAGGTATTTTAGGTAGTTTAGAAGCCCATTAGGGGCAATGTGGCTAAAAAGGGGTGAAAACCCCTGTGAGTATTTCATAACGCATGCTAAGCTTAGCATACTACGCTAAGCGCCTAACTCTATTTTCAATTTAAATTTTTTTGTTTTCTTGAGAATAAACATGTGCTAATCTCTTGTTTTTTGTCTTATATTTTGAAGATGGCTTCTCAGAAAAGAAATTCCCTTGCTTCTTCATCTTCTCAGATAAGATATGATAGACACAAATTTTCTTCCCCTGAAGCATGGGATTGCTACACAAACAATATCTTCGGCAGAAAGATCATACCTGAAAGGAATGTGCAATTGTCGTTCAATGACTTTGAGGAATTTCAAAGGGAGTTAAACATGAGGAACTGGCATAAGAAGATCGCCAATTTGGTAGAGGGAAGCATAGATGTGGCACTTGTAAAGGAGATTTATGCAAATGTTTATGATCCTGAAGACAAGTGACCAAAACAGGTTAAAGTTAGGGGGCAGTGGATTCCATTTGACTCAGCTGCCCTCAACTCTTTTTTGGAAACACCAGTGGTTATAGAGGATGGAGAAAGTCTTCCGACATATGCAAGATTTGTTTTGTTAAGGCCAAATCAGCAAGAGTTAGCAGCCTGTTTGTGTATCCCAGGCAAGGGATTTGAATTGAATTCAGACGGACTACCTTTGAAGATTTTAAGGAAAAACTTGACTACTCTAGCTCAAACTTGGAGTGTCTTTTCTTTTTCTAACTTGGCCCCCACCTCTCATGCATCTGACATCAATTTAGATAGGGCCAAGTTAGTATATGCACTTATATAGAAGATGGATATGAATCTTGGATCTTTCATTTCTAGTCAGATTACACTCATGGCCCAGCATGACTCCTCGAGGCTCGGCTTTCCTACCCTAATCACTGCTTTATGTAAAGCCTGGGGAGTCCACTCTGTTTCCTTGACCTATGAGAGATTAAGTCCTACCATTAATTTGGCATATATTAAGAAAAACTGTTGGAACCTAGATAACCTCTCAGTTACTTTCAGAGGGCCGCGCAAGGCCAAGGGGAAAAGGTATGAGGCTCCCCCATCTTTTGAGGTTCCCTCATCTGTCCCATCTGCATCCATATCTGTTTTTGCAGTTTCTATCTCTGCAGGTCCATTAGATTTTATTTTTACACCACAAATGTTGCACTCTATGCTCCAGAGCATCCATAGGGGGCAGTCCATTATCATGCAGAGCCTTCAGGGCTTGGGCTTGCCCTCCATTATGAGCATGGAGGAGTTTGATGCTCAGGTGGCCTGCCCAGGAGACCAACTCTCTTCTTCTGGAGAGGGTGGAGCCTCTGCAGCCCAGGAGCCTGTGACTGAGGAGCCACCAGCACCAGCACCAACAACAACAGAGGAGGAGACTACTCCTCAAGAGACCCAGCCATCTACACTAGTTGCGGAGCCAGAGCAGCCTATCCAGGATTCATCAGCAGCTCTAGCATTGGATTTGAATGAAGACTAGCCATAGGAGGAGCAGGACATTTAAATTTTTGCACTCTAAACAGTTTAGTTTATTTTCAGTTATTTTATGATTTATGTCATTTAAATTTCAGCTTTTATGCTTCAGTTCTTTAAATTTAAGCATTTAAATTTTAGTAGTGTAGTTGTTTGTTTGCTTGTACAAAAAGCTTGATTGAACAGTGAATTGGTTGAACCTTGTATGCAGTGGCTTGTTTGGTATGAAATGAGTGTTTGAAAATGATTTGATTGAGAAAATGTATGAATTGAATGGATTGGGATGATTAGATAATTGTTTTGATCAAGTTTGCAGTCATTAGAAGAGAATGAGCATGTGATTGTTATATATATATATATATATATATATATATATATATATATATATATATATATATATATATATATATATATATATGTATGTTTAGGTAGAAAGATACCTTGGATATGCATGTATGTAGCAAAAATACTTCACAAAATATATATATGTATGTTTAGGTAGCAAGATACCTTGGATATGCATGTATATAGCAAAAATATCTCACAAAACATATATATGTATGTTTAGGTAGCAAGATACCTTGGACACGCATGTATATAGCAAAATACCTCACAAAAATATACTTATGTTTAGGTAGCAAAATACCTCATGAAAAAAAAAAGAGCGAGCAAGAAAAGAAAAAGAAGGAAGAAAAAAAATAGAAAAAAAAAATAAAAAGTTGTCTAGCTAAAAAACAACATGCTTGTGAAAAGAGATCATTTCCAACTTTTCTTTGAAAGATTTTACTAATCTTAACCAGTTTTTGAAAAAAATGTGTATACACCTGAAGAGTGAATGCTGTGAAAATTTTTCGAATGCCCAAAATGGATTTGGATGAATGCATGATTTGATAAAAGAACATATTTTGGAAACATTGGGTTGACTTATAATAGGGAAAATGAATCCTGAGCCCTAGTGTCACATGACCATAAAAACTTGATGCTTGAGTGTCCACACAGGTGCATGCATGACCAGTTTTGCATAAAATTTCCTAATCATCATTGTTGCATGTGTATCATGGAAATAATGTAGGACGTCCCCTTTATCCCCGAACCGCTGGCCAAACCCTGACATATATCATGACCAACCGTTCTACAAGCCTTGAGCCAAAATCCCAACTTATCATAAACCTTGACCTAGGGTGAGAATGTCAATCCTTGCCCTCGGAAAACAACAAAAAAAAGAAAAGAAAAATTCCCAATCAAAGAGTGGGATAAAGCAAAAAAAGGAAAGAAAATTCCCGATCAAGGATCGAAAGAAAACAGAAGAAACATCCAGAAAGGTCTTTGGACCAGACAATATCTGAACAATACAGAATTGTCACCAAGTAAACAAGAAAAAGGAAACCACGACCTAAAGTGGTCCTCTCCCTTTGATTGCCGACAAAATCCTGTGCGCTAGCGACTTTCTCGCCACGTACTAAACAAAAACAGAAGAGGAAAAGGCAAAAACACTCAAAGCCAAATTCCCCACCTAAAAACCATTCCCAAAATAAGTTCTATTGATCCATGATCACGCATGTAATCTTTGATTTGATAGGAAATGATTTGCAAAATCAAGTCATGACATATCTATGGTTCGGAATTAGGATAAAACACTTACCTGTGTGAGATTGATACACTTTGAGTGATTTTCTCCTATCTTTGATGGACCTAGTGTTTCCTCTAAATGGTCGTTTAGAAACAAAATGCTAACATCCCAAATCTCATTTATGGTTATGAGAAAATTTCATCAGCATACTCTCCTTCCCCAATAGACATATCATTTTTCAAAAAAAAAAAAGCATATGTTGCTCTGATCAGTTGGAAGTTTTGTCTCTTTACTAAAGCATGTTCGCATTTTAGTGAAGAAAACACCGAGACTATTTTTAGTCTCACAGTTATCAAGAACTACGTAGGTCTGAGTTCCTCATCACAAATTGAGGATACGTAGGAGCAAAAGCCCTGTTTTTGTCGACCACCCCACCTTTTTTTACCGTGACCCAAGAGTCCGGTGGCATGCGGAGCCACATGACCGTGGGATCCCCAAATTCGTATGTTCCATCATTTATCATTTGTATGTTATCTTATTTCTTTGACTTGAAGGACTAACGTTTGTTTTGTTTTTTCGATCATCCTTTGTTTTGTGCATACATGTCATTTGAACTGTTACGTTAGTGCTTACTTCGTTGTTGTCAATAGTGTTTGTTGAAATTCCGGAACCGTGTAGAGTTTTCATTTAGGAACGTCGTCCTAAAAATAAAATGAACAAAAATCATGATAACGCCAAAAATAAGAAAAAAAGAAAGAACCGTTGTGAACAAATCTCATGTCTATATATATAAAGAAAAGAAAAGAGTTTTTTTTATATGTAAAAGAAAAAATGTGTATAGAAGGATTTTGTGTGTGTAAATAATGTGTGAAAATAAATTCTTGTGTGTGAGCTATGAGTGGATATAAAGAAATTTTTGTATAAACTACGAGTGTGTGTTGGAAAAAATGAAAAAAAGAAATCTTTGAACAGGAATAGGGTTTGTATATAGACCGTGTTGATGTAAAGAGAAAGAGTTTTAATGCGTGTGTATACAGAAAAAGTTCGTCATGTATAGGAATGTAGGTGTACAAAGGAAAGTTTTTCTCATAGATGGCAATGGATGTATAGTTTTTTGTAAACATAAAAAATGAAACAAAAAGAAAAAGAAAGAAAGACCTCAAAGGTCGGCATGTTATGGTCATAGGAAGCATAAATCATTCGTAGAGAGTAAACATATCTTTTGGAAAAAGGGACTGACGCTAAGAGTTTATTTTCCTGGATAACCGAGATAAGAATGGATGGATTCATTGAACCGATGAAAGAACATAATTTGGAAATATTGGGTCTACTTGTGTAAATCCTAAGCCTTAGTATCACAATGCCATAAACTGGATGCTTGAGTACCCACCTAGTTGTGGCCATGACTAATTTTGCACGTTGTTTCCAAATCATCATTATTACACGTGCCTCGTCGAAATAATATGGAAATTCAACTTGAGACCGACACCTTGACACACGAGTTTGTTTTGCCCCATATATCAAGATCGGGCTCCCACGATGAAAAGACCATGTTGAGACACAACCTTAGGCTACTTTGAACCTTGGACTATGAAAAGAATCCTCATCCTTTCCCCCGAAGAAAAGGACAACAGAATCTCCTCAAGAGAGAGCAAATAAGGAATGCTAAAACCCGAATTCCCAAAGAAAGAAATGGAAAGGGAGAAATGAAAAGAAAGAAAAGGAAGAAATGAAAAGAAAGGAAAAGAAGGATTCCCAATCAAAGATCAGAAGAAAGTAAAAAGGAAAAAATCGGAGGAAAATAGAATAATTCCCGATCCATATAAGAAAGAGAGGACAGGAGATCTTCGGACCAAATAAGTTTTCGACGAGGTAAATGACTGTCGGCAAAGGAAAACCCATTTTTAAGTGGTTCTTCCTTTGGGATTGCCATTCAAAGTCATTCTCGACTGGCGATATCCCATCCCACCTAAACAAAGAGGAAAAGATCGAAACACCCAGCTTCATCTCCAAAACACTACCTTCGAGAAAATCCTATTGATCCGTGACCGTGCGTGTGATCTTTTGGTTCGATAGGAAGGCATGTGCAAAATAAAGTCATGGTGCAGTTATGGTTTGGGATTGGGGTAAAACACTTGCCTGTGTGAGTTTTTATACACTATGAGTGATTTTGTTCCCAGTTTCAGTTTGACCCGATATTTCCCCTGAATGTTCATTTAAAAGCTGAATGTTGACATCCTGCCCTTCATTTTCGGTTACAAGGAAAATTACCTTTTGCATGGGTATATTGTTTCTCTAAGATATGGTGCTCTCGCAAATGATTTATTTTTCTTTGCAAAAAGCATGTTTGCCTTTTTAGGTGAAAGGACCCGGTGGACCATTCGGTCCCACCCTCAAATCTTATTCGGAGACCCATGAATTTATTGCCTAACGTTGTTCATGTGTCCTCCACCATCGAGTCTGGAGCCCCGCGAATTGATTGCCTAGTGCTGTTCGCTTATCCTCCACCCTCAAATCTTATTCGGAGACCCATGAATTGATTGCGTAGCGCTGTTCGTGTGTCCTCCACCATCGAGTCTGGAGCCCCGCGAATTGATTGCCTAGTGCTGTTCGCCTATCCTCCACCCTCAAATCTTATTCGGAGACCCATGAATTGATTGCCTAGCGTTGTTCATGTGTCCTCCACCATCGAGTCTGAAGCCCCGCGAATTGATTGCCTAGCGTTGTTCGCCTATCCAACACCCTCAAATCTTATTCGAAGACCCATGAATTGATTGCCTAGCGCTGTTCATGTGTCCTCCACCATCGAGTCTGAAGCCCCGCGAATTGATTGCCTAGCGCTGTTCGCCTATCCTCCACCCTCAAATCTTGTTCGGAGTCCCATGAATTGACTACCTAGCGCTGTTCATGCGTCCTCCACCATCAAGCGTAGAGCCTCCGGTGACTGGGAAATGTGGTTTTTGTTATTTTCCCGATCGGTTCCTTCGCCAAATATGTGTATATATGTATATTATGTTATTGGTGTTCTTGTTGTTGGTGTTTGTTTTGTGTTGTGCAGAGAAAGAAGAAGGATAGACGGGAGTCATCATAGACTAATCACGAAAGGGGCAAAGACGGACGAAATCAGTGTTTTATCTATGCTTTCCTCTTATCTCCGGTAAAAGGTAAGTAAAGAGGGGCAACTGTCATACCCTAATTGCGTCCAAGGTCTATTGTTTGATGGTATGCAACCTTTGATTGACCGCTTCGAGGTACTTGGCACCCTTTGTTGCACAATATGTGAAGTTTTGAGACGTGCCAGAAATCTAAAGGAAGCGTTGTTACGCAATTCGTGAAATTCTGTAACGTGCCGGAAATCAAAAGGGAGTATTGTTACGCAATCCGTGAGTTTCCGTAACTTTTCGAAAGCTAAAAAAGGAGTAATTACATGATCCGTAAGGTTTCATAACCTTACGGAAAGAAAACAGGTATCATTACGAAATTCGTAAAGTTTCGTAACGTTACGGAAAAAGAATCACCAAAAAAAGAAAAGGGGGTGTATTTAGTAAAAAAAATGGGTGCAAATAGCAACCAGGCCCACTTGGGCCTTCCATATTCTTCCTCCAGAAGGCGGTTGCTTCTGGAGGAAGCAACCTGGCTCGCCTGGGCGAGCTAGGTGGCAAGCTCCTCCCCTATTTCGCTATAAATAGGGGGAGGAGTGAAGAAGGAAAGGGTTCAGCCTTCTTGGCACTTCGTATTCACTTGAAATTGCTGAGGAAAATTGTTTCCATGAAGAAAATTCAAGCCGAGGCGCTTCCGTAACATTTCCGTGGGTAATTACGCGAAGATTTTCAACCGTTCTTCGTCATTCATCGTTCGTTCTTCATTGTTCTTCAGTCTTCAACCGGTAAGTACCCGAAATCGAACTTTTCAATTCATTCTATGTACCCGTGGTGGTCCCCATTTGTTTCGTGTACTTTTATTCTCGTTTCATTTACTTTCCATACCCCCTTTTGACGTGCTTCAGTCATTTACTTAAGTCATTTTCTCTCCTAATCAAAAAAAATAAAATATATTTCCACGGATCGTTTGATTTGTAATATCTGTTAATTTCTGTTAAAATGAAATCCGATCATTCGGTCACACCGTAACTACGTTGGAAACCAAAAAGAGGTAAAATAATAATATAATAATAAAAAAATATCTTCTAGTAAAATAAAGCAAAAAATCAATCGGACGTTTCTCTTTGGGATTTCTCTTTCTTAATTGAATTGACTAATAACTAAAGTGAAACTAAGGCTAAAATCAACTCGCAAAGTCAAGCTTGTCCGCAAAAAATCACTAAAAAAAGGATTTGAAAGTTCAATATCAGTTTTTCTTACCAAGTAAATGGATCATTTTTAAGGTCCAATGCCTTAAAATGATCACCTTCCAAGTAAAAGGAATCGCTTGATTCACCCTTAAGAAATAACTACGTAGGTCTGATTTCCTCTTCGATGGAGGGTACGTAGGAGCAAGAGCCCCGCTTTTGTCGACCTCAAAAAATAAAAAGAAATAAAAGTTTAGATACAAAATTTCACACAATTCTAATTTAAGGCTGTTGTCCTTTGGGACAAACGTGAGAGGTGCTAATACCTTCCTCAAATGTAAATACAACTCCCGAATCTGGAATATTCTTTATGACCGGTTTCCTTCGGTTTTTTTGACGTTTTCCACAAATAAATGTTGGTGGCGACTCCGCACATTTTCCTCCGTTGGAAAACGCACACGAGAGCCTCGCCTCGCTCGCCCACAAAAGGGTAGGTTGCGACAGTTCGAAACAAAATAAAGAGTTTGTACTAAGGAATGTTATGTTATGAATAAAGGTGGCTGAGATAAGATATTAAAATAATAGTCCTAACAGGC